>NC_054702.1:70143694-70418694 GCF_016097555.1 Gigantopelta aegis
TTAGATCATGTTCGCATGAAATTATACGTCTGTTTGTGTCTGTTTCTGTGCCGAGTTGATTAAACTTCCAGAAAACCGAAATAGTTGAATATAAGTTCATATGTAAATACATGTATGCCGTCAGTAATATTAATTTGTTATGTGTGAGATACCCGTTGTAAATTATTTTCGTCTGCAACATATGTTGGAGATCACTTTTGAGACCTATGATTGGTTACACTATGATATGTCTATTGGCCACTAACATATCATCCAATGAAATACAGGCCAAAACTGATTGCTCTGTGATGTACAAGTTAACTCCAGATGCAAGCGTAGTCAATAAAGTTTAGATAAAAAAAGATGTTTAAATTTTGTTTAAATCTGTTTTGGTTTTTAGAATAAGCATGAAATAGAAGATGACACTCGTGTCCATTAGATACCGTTTGTCTTACAACAAACACACTGTTAAAAAATGTATGCAACTCGTAATCGTCCATTAGATACGCTTTGAAAGCTCTCCTAAGACAAATGGTATCTAACGGTCACTCATGTTATACTATCTATATACTGTATTATAGGATCTATCCTGAGTTTGCGGCATTCTAAGATGTTTTCGACTAATAACTTTTTGTAACGACTTAAATTACTAATTAAATATATTTTCTTGTTTAGAAAATCAGTGTCTGTATATTCATTGTTTTTTTTTATCGTCCTAATATTTTTAACTAGCCTAATAAGTTCGTATGTACGAAAACAAATATACATGTATTAGGAAATAAAATGCAGTTTGACCTAGTGCAAATATTAGGACGATCAAAAACACGTTTCTATTTAGAAAAATATATTCAATATGTAATTACAGTCGTTCAAAAGTATCTGTTGGTCGACATCGCAGAAAACTCTGGATAGTGCCTTTAATGATCAAGGTGTAAGCTATATTAGCAGTTTGGCCAATGTAGAAAATGATTTAGCCAAACTCAGGTTTCAATTAGCTCAACAGAGAAGATGGTGGTAGATCCCTATATATATGTGCCACATTCAACTTTAATTCGCATTTGGTGATTTTTGCGACCGACAGCTTAAAGAAAGAATGCTAAATAAAGTATATTCCATACATATCTACTTTACATGGTATAGATAGGCGTACATATTGTTTTACTTGTCTTTTCACTATGATGCACGAGTTTACTATGTGGATATACATAGGCCTGCTAATGAATATGGTTGCGTTTGTTGCATATCAACCCTTGCAATTGCCCACGGCAATCGGCAATGCCGTGGAGATTGCCGTGGATTAAATTTACTTAGGTTTTTTTCCACGGCATGTTGGGGTGGGGTTGTTTTTGTTTGTTTGTTGTTGTTGTTGGGTTTGTTTGGGGGTTTTTTGGGTTTTTTTTTTTTGGGGGGGGGGGGGGGTGTTTGTTTTTTGTTTGTTTTTTGTGTGTGTGGGTGTTTTTTTTTGGGGTGTGTATTTTGGTTGTTGGTTTTTGTGGTGAGTTTTGTTCTTTTGCCGTACACATTTTTTTCATTGCAGGGGTTTAAATATAGGCCTATATGTTTTAAATTCAGACAGAGCTCTACTTTATTTATTTTGAATTCAATTATGCATGTAACCGCACGGTTAGCGCTAGATTTAACATGGAGACCTGCTCTCACGTTCCATGTCTTGCGGTTTCCATGATTCTGTTGTTTCACGTTTCTTCAATTAACTATGCATGTTGCGCGTGCGTGTCTATTTTCGGCGCACCGAAGCATGTTTGGAATTAGCGGCAGAAAATTAGTAACACGCGCGCGGTGGAATGTGTGTAAGAAGGTAAATATTTGGTAAAAGACATTCCGCAGAACACTGTGAATAAAAGGCGCCACTGCTAGTATTAGGTAGATACCTCTATTAGCTAACCAATCACTACATTGTTTTGTAATACCGTACTAATCAGGTTACACGACCTGCACAAGTATACTGTATGATTAATCTACTTAAAACAGCGTGAATACCTCCCATGTGGATAAAACCTATGTTACAAGTTATAATTTTTGTTTTGTTGTTGTTTGGAGATTTTAGTTTACTTGTTTGTTTGTTTGTTTGTTTTTGTAATCGGCCTCGGTGGCGTCGTGGTTAAGCCCGAGTTCGCAGCCCAATACCGACTCCAACCCAGAACGAGTTTTAATGACTCATTGGGTAGGTGTAAGACCACTACTCCCTCTTCTATAACACTAACCAATAACAACTGACAACTAACGCACTGTCCTGGACAGACAATCCAGATAGCTGAGGTGTATGCCCAGGACAGCGTGCTTGAACCGTAATTGAATATAAGTTGAAATGAAATACTTTTGTTTTATTATTATTATTTTGTAATTGTTTTTTTTTTTAATAATTTTTTATTATTACAATTCATCAGCAAACATACATAAGTAAATGCAATATGTAGGCCTCTATCAGTTTACAATATGTACTGCGTGGTTTCCTTGTTTTTATTATATATTTTAAAACATTTATTTGATCTTATTTTACTTTATTTTTATTTTTGTTGGTTGCAAATAGTAAAAATTAAATACGCAAATCTATAGCTAAATTAAACCAGATTATTATTTTTAATGGAACGAATTAAAATTTATTTTCAAGGTTACCTGGTTACTGAACTCTTGATAAGATTTAGCCCTAGTACTCTGACTGTAAGTGAGCTAGACGGACATTTGGACGGTTATGGCGCTCTTCGTCTAGCTCTCTTACAGTCGGAGTACTCGGGCTAAATTAGATTCAGCATTTACATGTCTTACTGGTTACACTAAACCAGGCGCAGATTGAGGGTGGGGTGAACAGATACACTTCGTCTGGCATTGTCTGTACACTACACCCTTCCACCTGATTACATGCTGTACACTAGACATGATTCATTCTCACCTTGAGACTTGTTAATTCATCATCATCATCGTCATCATCAAAACTACCATCACCAATATCTATTGTAAAAATTTAAAAAGTTAAAACTAGGACTATTTGTTTTAAAATAATTTATAAGGTTTGGGTTTTTTGTTGTTTTTATTATTATTAATTTTTTTAGATCTTGTTTTTGTTTTCTATTTTGTTGTTTTGTTTGTTTTGTTTGTTTGGGTTGTGTTTTTTTGTTGTTGTTTTGGTTTGGGTTTTTTTTTTTTTGGGGGGGGGGTCTTTAGGTTTGTTGTTGTTGTTGTTGTTTTGTTGTTTTTGTTGTTGTTGTTTTTTCACTTTAAAATATCAAGAGACGATAAATGATACATCAACACTAAATCGTAAAAGACAGAATCTCTCGAATCAGATTTAAGCCAAAGAAAAATGTGCCTGGATGCATCTGAAACCAATAGCAACATAACCATCAGCACTAACACCGTCAACACCACCACCACCACCACCACCACCACCAGAACCTCGCCACCACCACCAACAAAGTTATACTACTCGAAGATTTGTTTTGTAATTTTCATTTTAAATTAACTGAAATGGGGGGGGGGGGGGGGGGGGGCCACCCTCTGAATCCGACCAGTGGTTTAGATGAACAGTTGTTTATAAGGAAATAACATAATACATTTAAACGTAAACCAATCTGCCCCTTTGTGACGGAAATTATCGAGTTAAAAGTCTTCTGACAAAGGAATAAACAAATTAGTAAGATTTTCTTGTTATTTCAGCGTATACAGACCCCACGTTGCTTTTCTTCGCTCTAGCCGATTGTACTAATTTGCAGAAAATAAGCAGTTTCCTATTCTAGCGCTACGGGGTGCAGGAAACAACCTGTTGAGGTTTGCTGGGTTCGCTAAGGCTAAAGATGCAATATGTTAGTCGTAGTATTTTTACTACACGTGTCTACGGACCCAATGAAAGAAAGAAAGAAATGTTTTATTTAAAGACGCACTCAACACATTTTATTTACAGTTAAATGGCGTCAAAAATATGGTTAAGACACACAGATATTGAGAGAGGAAACCCGCTGTCGCCACTTCATGGGCTACTCTTTTTGATTAGCAGCAACAGATCTTTTATATGCACCATCCCACAGACATGATAGTACATACCACAGCCTTTGATATACCAGTTGTGGAGCACTGGCTGGAGCGAGAAATAGTCCAATGGGCCCACCGACGGGGATCGATCCCAGACCGACCGCGCATCAAGCGAACGCTTTACCACTAGGCTACATGCCGCCCCTACGGAACCAATGAATGAATTAATGACACCATATCGGCTTACTGGTGTCAAAGAAGGATAAAACATGAATGGAGTATAAAAATTATATGGTTATAGATAATATTGCATGAGTGGCCGGTATATTCCATTTATCTTACATCCAGTTGTTTTAAAACGCATGAGCGAAAGCGAGTTGGATACGTTTTTAAACGAGTTTAATCGATTCGAACGTGTTTTTTTTCTTTTGTATGGTATGGCATTGGCAACCAGGTCATCACCTAGGAGCAACCAGTCGTATGCTTTGAAAATCACACCTATATGTGTTATATAATTTAAAAAAAACGAATGATGTTCTCACCTGTAAGAAAAACTATTAAAGTACATGGCTTTGGTAATTATATGATATGAAACCAGCTTTAGAATGTTTTTATCGTGTGTATGTACCTCGTGACATATATTTTTATCTGTCTTAGTCATTGTTTCTCCCCGTCAGCAATCGCAAGGTGCATGGACTGTAGGTTCCAACTTTCTCGGCGGACCCATACATAGGGTTTTCCTCCTATCCCAACCAATGCCCCACGACTGGTAGCCTATGTATCAAAGCCGTGGTATTTTCAGTTTTCAGAGATCCCTTGTTGCTAATGCAAAAACAATGTAGTGGGTTTCTTCCGAAGAATGTATCATAATTATCAAATGTTTGACACCCACTAGCTTTAAAGACGCAGATCCTAGTTTTAACCATGTGAAAATGGACATTAATTTTGGCTATCAATGTTCTAGCTAGGCTTTTGATCTGGTCTGGGTATTTGCAAAGGCAAAAATTACTTTCAAAAATTTATTTATGAAAATAAATTTCGCATTTGACGTTCGGTCGAAGTTTATCATGATGGTCTACTTTCAACTAGGTGTTTGCTAGGTGGTGTGTGCTTATGTGCGTGACGGTGTGAGGATTACTTCGTATTCAAGCTTTGTAAGAATGCCCGTCTGCAGTCAAATCGACTAACAATAGAAAAGAAAAAACATACCACGTTACTGCTGTTGGCTTTCACAACTGTGGCCAAACAATGTATTGTCAAACGTTTTTTGGTTGGGAATTCAGACTTGTAACAACACTGTACACGCTTTGAGAAGAAAGCAAGATTTTGTATTTTTGTTTAACAATGAATTAGGGCAGGGCGGCGATAATCAGGGGCGGTGCGAACATAAACACGGTAGGCGGCACAAAACGGGGGCAGGGCGCAGCGCCCTCTATTTATTGTTAGCTAGAACAATGGCTATTCTACAAACCAGTGACACATTTGGATAACGTTATAATAGAGTGAAACAAGAGGTTGTGGCGCAGCAACGGGCAAATACTCTTTCAAAAATAGACTAGGGCTAATCTCCATAACCGTTACTTCACACACAAATGTGCGGGGTTTTTTAAAATTATGAAACAAAATGTATTTTGTGAAGACAAGAAACACTTCGGATGTACGGAAATGAATAGTCTAAACTGTAAAATCTAAGTAATGTCTGAATTCAGTTATCACTAACGGCTCTACTAGTGACTAAACACTTTAATTTTCATCGGTCACGGGCTTTAGTTTCACCTTACTGAACCTTACAATCCTTCTCTTCATATTGTGTTACACCCTTTAACGTGTTATTATGCAAAGGCATGAATACTGCATTTGCTCAGTCACAGTCACGCAAAGCTTACAACATTAATGCATACAAAGAAATGTTTTATTTAACGACGCACTCAACACATTTACGGTTATATGGCGTCAGACATATGATTAAGTTTGTTTTATTTAACGACGCCACTAGAGCACATTGATTTTTTTTATCTTATCATCGGCTATTGGACGTCAAACATATGGTCATTCTGACATAGTTTTTTAGAGGAAACCCGCTGTCGCCACATAGGCTACTCTTTTACGACAGGCAGCAAGGGATCTTTTATTTGCGCTGCCCACAGGCAGGATAGCACAAACCATGGCCTTTGTTGAACCAGTTATGGGTCACTGGTCGGTGCAAGTGGTTTACACCTACCCATTGAGCCTTGCGGAGCACTCACTCAGGGTTTGGAGTCGGTATCTGGATTAAAAATCCCATGCCTCGACTGGGATCCGAACCCAGTACCTACCAGCCTGTAGACCGATGGCCTAACCACGACGCCACCGAGGCCGGTAGTAGTAACAAATGCAACAAGGTCATGGAGACCACGAATCTTAACTAACGATGTCATGGGAAATAAAACGCATGTTGTATTGCCGTTACCTGCATGTTTTGTCGACGTTGCAGAAAACGGCTGTATAGTAAATTGGAATATTCTTTAATACACATTAATTATGGCGCGACTTAAAGTAATGGTTCTATTATAAGAAGAAATTGTAAAATGAGATCATTTCTATGTACTATAACGTGACAGCCAGGTTCTAATTCCCAAACTAGCATGTCAAAACGGCCATATCGGAGTGCGGGAACCAGTCAGTGGGTAGAGCATTCGCCTGAGGTGCTTGTGTCGAAGGATTTAACATCCTCGGTGAGCCCCCATTCGTTGATTTGTTAGCAAAGCTCCGTAATGTTTCTAGTATTATGTCTGATTTCGATTTACATTATATGCATTTCAGAAAAAAATCAATCACTATAACCAGTGCCCCATTACTGACACATCAAAGGCAATAGTAGGCTATGCACCGAACTGTTCTATCCGTGAAAGTTAAGTTTTTTCTTGTTTAACGACACCACTAGAGCACACTGATTTATTAATCATCGGTTTTTGGATGTCAAACATTTAGTAATGTTGACATATAAGTCTTAGAGAGGAAACCCGCTACATGTTTCTATTAGTAGCAAGGGATCTTTTATATGCACCATCCCATCTGGCGAGTGTTTTACCACTGAGTTACGTCCCACCCCTATGAGAAAGTGTATGATTAAAACAAATCCATCATTTGCGGGAATGTGGGATAGAAAAAATACACCTTCGGTGGTAAAAAATTAAACCGGGGTCAAGGCTCGAAATTTCCACCACCGATGGTGTACCTTGTCTATCCGATATGATGGCATATGATGGATTATGTTCTCTCATCAGTGTAAATAAACTAAATTATTTTACACGAACAAAGATGGATGGAAAAGAAACTCTTTTTTTTTCATATTGTTATGAAAATAAAGTACACTATCACATTTGCTGCGTTTGTTTTATAACACTGGTTTTAATAAAATAACAATCTGAAACTGTTACAAGTCTAATAAACACAGACATAAACATAGAGTTAATTGCCATTTTATGCATGAGCACGTGTTTTTCAGAGCTGGATAGTTCTGTCCCGTATACTCAATGATTTTGGTTTTTGTTAGAAATAGCCCATTTGGCGTTAGCGTTTCCCTTTCTCCCCTCCCGTGTGCAAATAACCATGTTAAGCTCCAAATAACTGCTTAAATTTGCTGAGGTGTCGCTAAAAAGGTTTATTTTGTTTAACGACACCACTAGAGCACATTGATTTATTAATCATAGGCTATTGGATGTCAGCCATTTGGTATTTTTGGGTAATAGTTTTAGGAAAAAACCCACCGTTATATATTTCCCATTATTAACAAGGGATCTGTTTCATGCACCATCCCACAGACAGGATAGCACATACCACAGCATTTGGTATGTATCAGTCGTGGTGCACTGGCTAGAACGAGGTGGTGTCGCTCAATAAATATATATTCCTTTCAACATCCCCATACTTCACGAATGCCTAATGCTTCATAGTAAATACAAACGCGAGCTCGTTCAGCCTGGTAAATGTGGTGTGAATGAAACAATTATTTTCACATGGAGGCGAAACATCATCTGCTCCGCGCATTTTTTGCATTGCATCGTGTCTTGCGGTCGGGATTCTCTTCCCGACATAGATCACACACGTGCGAACACGTTTATAGACACTGCACGGGGAACGTGTCTGCTACACGTGGTGTTTGTGCGTCTACAAAACACGACTTGTTATTGAAAACAACAGTCTGCGAAATGCGTACATGCACGACGTACTTACAACAGTCTAGAACATCTACCACGTGTCTGCTGACGCGACCAACGGGTGGGATAGCCAAGGCAACTGACCCCTGGAGCAGAGCCCTAAAAGTGGAGTTCGCGAATCCAGTAGCCTAAATATGAACCTCACTCCGCACCCCACCTACCCCCCTCCCCACACCCCCAAAAAAGAAGTTTGTTTTGTTTAACGACACCACTAGAGCATATTGATTTATTAATCAAGGCTATTGGATATCAACATTTCGTCATTTTGACATATAGTCTTTGGGAGAAAACCCGCTACATGTTTCCATTAATAGCAAGGGTTTTTTTTAATATGCACCATCCCACATACAGGATAGCACATACCACGGCCTTTGATATACGAGTCGTGGTGTACTGGCTGGAACGAAAGAAGAAAAAAGAAAGACACGTTATTTTGTCTATTTGACGATCATCTGAGCAAAATTTAAATAGCAATATTTTAACGCCTGTCAAAATTTGATGTCTCGTTTAAGCTTGATGTCAGGGTCCCTCCTACTACAACCACCCACCACCCCTACGCCCCCAGCTCACCATCTGGACCCTGAGCTCGTAAATACAATCGTATTGTAGCTCTTATTTAAGTTGAGAAGATACATTATAATGTTACAATAAAAACCATGATAAAATTTATGAGCCGATTAAAATTTCCTACATATGGTAAATGTGGCAGTTATAAATTATTCTAATTTATTTATGCATGTATGACGAAACATATGCCGTATGTTAATATAATGTACTAACGTACTGTGGAATGTATTGAACGGTGGATTTAGAATTAATGTGACAGAACATGTTGCACTACATGACACAATTCTGAGTGTAGCTTGCAGCATTAATTTTGCTGAGAGGGTGGGACATAGTCCAGTGGTAAAGCGCTCTCTTGATGCGCGATCGGTCCAGGATCGATCGCCGTCGGTGGATCCATTGGGCTATTTCTCGTTCCAGCCAGTGCACCACGACTGGTTTATCAAAGACCGTGATATGTGCTATCCTGTTTGTGGGATGGTGTATGAAAAAGATCCCTTGTTAATAATGGAAATATGTAGCGGGTTTCCTATCAAAGACTATGTGTTAAAATTATCCATTAGCAGATGATTAATAAGTCAATTCCAAAGTCTGCTACTAATGAAAAAACAATGTAGCTAGTTTCATCTCAGACAATATGTCATAATGACTAAATGTTTGACATCCAATATGATGATAAATAAATTAGTGTGCTCTAGTGGTGTCGTTAAACAAAACAAACTTTTAACTTTAATTTTGCTGAGTTTGCTGCCATTCTTATTGTAAAATGTCTTTGGCTGCCAGAGTCTTTTGATGACAAAAAGTGCATATCAAATACTTGTTTAGAACACCAATATATGTAATATGTTTCTGGTCATCTGGTAATACTCCAGACTAAATCTCACCTCCCACTAATATCGTAAGTACAAATATATAAGGAAATAAAATAAAATTTGTAGCTCCAACAAAGTAAGACAATCGGAAACAAACTGAATATACAGACATTGATATTTTAAACACGAAAACGAATTTAATATGTAATTTTAGTCGCAAACGGGGATCTATTAGTCATAAATATCTTAAGGAGATTATTGTTTCTATCCAGTTTACGACTGTTTCCTGGACTATGTACCGGACAACGGCAAGGCTGTGTCCCTCCTGGTTTATATTTATAATAACATAGGGGGCCTACTATAACACAGATAATTTTGTTACTTTCACTTTAATGTCGTAAATAATAACAATCATCATATTATAATGTATTAATTTTAAAACTATAATATAATCATTTTGTTATAATTATTTTGATTGCTGTATGCAAATATCCTCATATGCCGTTGGCTACGGCCTGGATGTAAATAAAGTTCAGTTCGGTTCAGGCAATACGCATTAATCCTAAAATAATCTCCTCTAACTGTAAACAAACACTGATGTATATATTTCAAGAAGAGTAAACTGAGAGGTTTAAAAAAGAAAGAAAAGATAATAAATAAATAAATAATTAACCCCACCACATAATAACTGTACTGTACTGTGCAATACAAACCATATTACATGTGTTCCAAAGCATCTTGGAAATAGCCGGCAGCGTCTCAGAATAAGCACTCTCCGCTAAATAGTAAACCTGAATCAACCTACTTATCTATTTATAACATAAATTACACAGCGGGCTTCCAATTTTACCAGACCGAAATAGTCACTACATTAGTTGCTGAGTCAAGCTTTTAGTTGTGATGAGTTACCAACAAAAGAGAGAGACGCGAGATCTTCTTGGTGGGTTCTCGAACCACTTGAGGCCCATCTCATTACGTTTATGTGTCTTAAACGAGCTGCAGATGCAACTGGTAATTAGTACTCGAGAAAACCATGTCAACGACCGTGCAAAATGTGCTGCGTATTGAAAATACAGAGTTGTGGATAGACAAGCGGACGAATTATTGACAAATACGTTTTAAAACGTTTGTTTTGTTTAACGACACCTCTAGAGCACATTGATTTATTAATTCTCGGCTACTGGATGTCAAATATTTTGTATTTTTTACCTAAAGTCTTAGAGAGAAAACCCTTTAAATTTGTCATAGGGTTTTACGTGCACATTCAGAGCAAGCTGTTGTAGCGCACGCCTGTCGTGGGGGCAAGAGCCGGCCTTGGCCGGCTCTTCCGTCCATGACAGGAAAGGTGGGGGGGGGGGGGGGGGGGGGGGGGGAGGAGGTATCGCCTGCACTGGCAGGTGAAAGGGAGCACCAGCAGCCCGATTGAATCGGTAGCAGGCGGGTGGTTTCCCATTAGTAGCAAGGGATCTTTTATATACACCATCGCACAGAGGCCTTTGATATATCAGTCTTGCTGCATTGGCTGGAATGAGAAAAATCCAAATAGGCAGAGAAATACGTAGTTACAATACATGTGTCATGTTGGGTGGGAAAAAGATAGCGGGAATCCGAAAGTATTTATTATGACAATACTTTCAGATATCTTATTCAACGGGTTTCATAATATTAATGTCAAATGTTTGTAAACAAGGTTTTGTTTGGGTTTTTTTGCTATACATGTATATAATTACTAGTAGTTCAGTTCAAACACGTTAGTAAGTAAAGGCTACAATTCAGTATTTTTGAATTCTTAGTCTTAAAACATAGAACTTTTGTTTTAACTGCTGAGACACTTTCAGTATAGGGATCTGCGTTTGCTATATTTCTTATACAATATATAACCGTTATATTTTAGTGTGGTATGTGAACGACCAACTAACCACTCGGCCGGCTGAGACATAAATCACATATCTACCTGCTAGTCTCGATCTGTGTACGTCATTCACCAACAGGCATGTGCTACACCTGTCCGCTGGGTTTCCTTACCTCACACAAGTCCATAGCCTCGTTATAGGAGCCAGTCTTCCTGTATGGAATGGCCAGGAACACTGCTATCTGTCGCTTGTATTTCACAATCGGAGATCCTTCTCCAAACGAGTTCACACTGTCCCATGCCTTGCTGCAGTACCCGAGTCCTGTCTCATGATCCACTAACTGAGAAAACAAATAGCCCAGTCTGGATTGAACGAGCATTTCTAATAAAACGTCTTTTCTAGTTCTCGCTAGAGATAAACTTTTCGAATAGCTTTTCCAAGCTTTGGGAAATTCACTGAGTCCGAAGTAAGCATTTCCCAAACAGAAGTGAATCCACCCGAACAGTTTATCGCCTGCGTCTTCAACCTGCAGGCTGTATCTACAGTACGTCACCGACTTCGAATATTCGCTCACCCGTTCGTTACAGAGGGCTAAATGGAAATAGGCCTGCGATATCATTAACGGATTGTTTACTTTATTGGCAAGTTCAATCTGCTGCCCGGCATAAGTCAACGCATTCCTGTACTTTCCCATATCACACAGAGCCATACAGAGATTGCCGAAGATGTCAAATCGGTCCGAGGCCTTTGTCGTTCGTTTCATTGCCGTTTCCCAGGCGTGGATCGCCTCGTCGAACCTCTGTTCTTCCCACAGTTTCGTCCCTCGGTCTCGCGACCTCCTCGCCAACGTCTGTCCCATTCTTATGAAATCTAAAATGCCAGAATACGCGTCGTGATAATTAACCATATGTATGCGAGAAATCAGAAACAGACACGAGAGTGAATGAATTAAAAAGTCAAATCGAGTTCATCTTATATACCGTCGGTGGCCCGATCGCAAGTTTTCCTTTCCCGCAGTGGTATCAAATTTCGTCTTAGAATGTCACAGGTCTCCTTTTTTATGCTTAAGTACAGAATTCAGCCATTTATATAGGCAATATATGTCAACAAACAAACGAAAACAATAACCATTATGCCAGTATTTTGTCAGTGTGCAACCTTGAAAGGGCGGTTCAATGTGTTTGCTGAAAACAGGTCCACAGGGCTGTGTTTGAACTCGTGTCACCCTTGAATGGAATTTAGAAAAATCAACTCCCGAAATTTCCTTGATTGGCCGACTCGTTCTTGTTCACCTTATTTGCCAACTTTAATAAATTACAGTTGATCTTATTTCAATAATATCCGGACTGGGCCTACTTCAAAGGCAGCTGATAATATAGAAATGTTAAACAGTTAAAATATATTTTCGGACGTACGTTTTCTTCAATGACAATGTTCGTGCTTCCAAATGAAAACGCCTACTGTTCTGAACACAAACTTTTAATGATACATTTTTTTCTATAAACCCCGGACCTGTTTATTATTTGACTGTTAATGCACTCTCCGGGTAAGAAGCTTGTTAAAACAGCGAGTTAAAGTTTAGGGTTATGAGCTCTTCATCGGGAAATACACAAGGATGTTACATCTTGAAAATATCACCTTTTCCTGCTGGGGTTGATCCTACAGGTTATTACCCTAAACATGCAATCTTCCTTTTCCCTTGACGTCTCACCCATCATGAATATATATTATTAAAAAAACTAGTATTACATTTCAAAGTACAAACAAATACCAAGAATTAATTCATATATACATTTTTTTTCTTCTTCAAAAAATATGCATTGGTTCTTCTTTTGGAAATGTCACTTTGTGAAAACATCAGTTATTTTCAGTATAATTATTATAATGATGTCTAGGCGTCATTAAATAAAATAATAATACTAAAAACTAAAAATAGTTCCATTCACCAAATGTAATCCATGAATTCCTCGGTAACACATTCACCACGAGAAGACTAAGTTCATTAGCCGTCCACCTCTACCTGCCTCCAACTGCAATACCAGATCATCACTGTTGTTGAATATGTACTTCCCAAACCAAATGTAAACGTCCCTCTGTAGCGGTATATCCCGAGCTCTTACTTTCTCGCCCGAGCACTAACTTTCTCGGCTTTGTGAAAAAAGCAGACGACCGAACAGCCATTGACAAGCCACACGAGGCGTCTGCTTAGTGTTAAAATGCCAGGGTTAAAATTCCATCATCTGTTCAATAGGAGCCAGTTTACTGTACTTTAGAAAAGTAAGATAACCGGTGGTGTAGTCTATAACTAGCGTGATTAGAGACCAAGATGAGTATTTGCCAACACGCAATTAATTTTTACAGCCATATAGCCCGTGTAAATTTAGCATATCAGATAGCAGACGAACTCTTTCGGGGTTTTTTTCTTCAACATTTCTATCAATGCCAGTGGTGTGAATGAGCTTCGGTTGAGCTATAAGTCGTATATGTTATTGTTACCATTGACGCTTCCTCTAGCACACCACCTTCAACCCCACCTCCACCTCACTGTCACCTCCACGGCCACCCACACCAAGAAAACATTTTAGGTACTTCCCTGATTACCGAATCTAACGCCGTTGCTTGTTGTTGTGCTTGAGCAAAAATCCCGTCGAGACATCTGAATGTGCAAAATGTTTTGAAAAAAAAAAAAAAAAAAAAGAGAACCGAAAAAAAGAAAAAAAAGAGAGAAAAACAAATAATAATAAAAGAAAGAAAAAAAGAAAGAAAGAAGAAGAAAAAGGTCAAGAGCAAGGAGAAGAAGGGAACAAAAATCCGCCAAGGCAATACGCTGGACCAAGTGAGAATTTAATGGGAAGGGCGCAAACAGTGGAAGGAAGTGGGCGATATTTAACGAAAGATAGCCGGCTACGAAAAGAACCCAGGAATATTTGCTCTCCCGACCTCATGTAAACTTCGGCAGAGCCCCCAAAACAATGCCATATGTTTTTCACGTTTGTTAGATCGATACTGAGATTTGAGCACGTTATACAATGATTTCTTTTTTTTATATAAGGAAAACCTTTAATCCTGGGAGAAAAACAAAGTTACACGTATACAATGGAATTGCACTAGCTAGGCCCTAGCTTTACTAGATGTGTGATCTAACCGGACATTAACACATTAGCTTCCGTTATTTCCGCATATTTATTGATCCCTGTATTTAAATCTGTAAAGAGAGACAGCCAGCAGCAGGCATTAATATTATTTCCTGGATTAAAGGATTGTGTGCAAACCGGTGTCCCACTACTGGTACGTCACAGGCCGCACGCGGTGTATGTACTGCCCTGCCTGTGGGGAAGTACATAACAAATATCACTGGCTGCTTTTTCAGAGTAGCCTATGTGATGGCCGCGAATCCCGCATCTTTCTCTCTCTCTCTCTCTCTCTCTCTCTCTCTCTCTCTCTCTCTCTCTCTCTCTCTCTCTCTCTCTCTCTCTCTCTCTCCATTCCCACCCCGTATCTTCATCTGTATTTGTCTTGTTCAAGCGTAAAATATAGCAATAGTTTTCCATTAAATATATGTAGTTTAAAATGCTGAGGTGTCTTTAAAAATATTCCTTTTCTTATAATTCAACCATGGAAAGAAAACCCCCAAACAAAACAGTAACAATTTAACGCCCCCCAAAACACACACACACACACACACACACACACACACACACACACACACACACATACCTCTCCGATAGCAATAATAAAAAAGAAAGAAAAAACCCAGTCCCAATATGTTACCTGTAGCAACCATTAAACGCTTTACGTGTTTGAAATACTTTCTTACCTAACCACTATATCTGTCTCTCTCTCTCTCTCTGTCTGTCTGTCTGTCTGTCTGTCTGTCTCTGTCTCTGTCTGTCTGTCTGTCTGTCTGTCTGTCTGTCTCTCTCTCTCTCTCTCTCTCTCTCTCTCTCTCTCTCTCTCTCTCTCGCTCGCTCGCTCGCTCTCTCTCTCGCTCGCTCGCTCGCTCTCTCTCTCTCTCTCTCTCTCTCTGTCTGTCTGTCTGTCTGTCCCTGTCTGTCTGTCTGTCCCTGTCTCTCTCTCGCTCTCTCTCCTCTCCTCTCTCTCTCTCTGTCTCTTTTTCTTTCTGTCTGTCTGTCTGTCTGTCTGTCTGTCTCTCTCTCCCCCTGCTCTCTCTCTCTCTCCCTCTCTCTCTTCTCTCTCTCTCTCTCTCTCTCTCTCTCTCTTCTCTCTGTCTCTCTCTCGTCTCTCTCTCTCATCCTCTCTCCTCTCCCTCTCTCTCTCTCTCTCTCTCTCATCTCTCTCTCTCTCTGTCTCTCTCTCTCTCTCGTCTCTCTCTGTCTGTCTGTCTGTCTTTCTCTGTCTGTCCCTGTCTCTCTCCCCTCTCTCTCTCTGTCTGTCTCTATCTCTCTCTCTCCGGCTCTCTCTCTCTCTGTCTGTCTGTCTGTCTGTCTGTGGTCTGGCTCTGTCTGTCTCTCTCTGGCTCCTCTCCTCTCTCTCGCTCCTGTCTGTCTCTCTCCTCTCTTCTCTCCTTCTATCCTAGTCTATCTCTCCTCTCTCTCTCTCTCTCTCTCTCTCGTCCCATCTCTCTCTCTCTCTCTCTCCTCTCTCTCTCTCTCTCTATTCAGTGTCCAAATAAATAAACAATACATTTTACTGTTATTTAAAATCTAAATACACAAGCAAATAACAAACAAACAAACAAACAAACAAACTCAAAACAAAAACAAAAACAAAACACAAACAACAACCACACAACTTTATACATATACATTAAAACACTCGTATAAAGATACCTATATGCTATAATATTATCACCTTTATATGAACACCACTTCCTAAAACAACTAAAAGTTACTGCATGTTTTCAAATTACTGATATAATAATCTTAAAGCTGTACTCTTTCGAATATTTATTATTATATAACCATTGAACATGAAAGAAAGAAATGTTTTATTTAACGACGCACTCAACACATTTTATTTACGGTTATATGGCGTCAGACATATGGCTAAGGACCACACAGATATTGAGAGAGCAAACCCACTGTCGCCACTTCATGGACTCCTCTTTTCGATTAGCAGCAAGGGATCTTTTATATACACCATCCCACAGACAGGGTAGTACATACCACGGCCTTTGATATACCAGTCGTGGTACACTGGCTGGACATTGAACATGAAGTATGGAGCATGAGTTGCTACCAATGCCTATTTTTTTTTAAAATAAACGGAACCATAGATTGAGATGTACACGACAAGTCAACATTGATTATTAACAGCCGGTCACTGGTGCTAAGCTCGAAAACTGAAGAGAACAAAAGGTTTGGAAATGTACCGACAATTTGTGTTTGGTTGTTACCCAGTGCGTCCATCAAATCATGTAAAATAAATAAACTCATAAATTACGGACATTTCAATCTGTATGAAAAAGGACGTCAGTGCACCAGAACTGGTTGGATTTCTTCTTGGCTTCGGTTTAGGATCGATCCTCGTCGGTGGGCCCATTGGGCTATTTCTCGCTCCAGTCAGTGCACCACCATTGGTACATCAAAGGTTGTAGTATGTGCTATCCTGTCTATGGGATGGTGCATATAAAAGATCCCTTGCTACTAATGAAAAAAAATGTAGCGGGTTACTTCTCCAAAACTATATGTCAAATTACCAAATGTTTGACATCCAATAGCCGATGATTAATAAATCAATGTGCTCTAGTGGTGTCGTTAAACAAAACAAACTTCTTCTTGGCTTCACGAGAAAACAAAAGTGAACTAGCTGTCTAATAGGTTCATTAGATTTTGCCTTGAGTGCAAAATATTTGTCGTTTTGGATGGATGGGTGGTTCCACTTAGTAAGATTTAATGCTGAATAATAACACTGATATGAATAATGAACAATAAAAAACCCAAATAGGGGTCATTTAATACCGAAATAGTTCTATACGCAAGACACTCTTCAAAGACATCTGACTGCAATACATGTATTATTATGGTATTAGTGACAGACGCCGATGGCTTGCTGTTTTTGCTTTTCACATGTCAAGCAAGAACTGGACATATGCTGGGAAAAGTCACCAGAATATCGTCACAATTTGCTTACGTTTTACACACTGATTAGCAGCGATTCTACTTTATATGGTGTGGAGTAATATCACTGCCGGTCATTATGTTAAAGTGACAGACCCTAGTTGTTAAACACTACGACGCATATTTCACGATTAAAGCCATTACAGATGTGGGACAGGCGCCCCCCCCCCCCCCACCCTCTCTCTCTCTCTCTCTCTCTCTCTCTCTCTCTCTCTCTCTCTCTCTCTCTCTCTCTCTCTCTCTCTCTCTCTAAATTTTATCCAAATGTGATGCAGGTTTGTAGATTAACTAAAATTAGTGTCCATTTCCACAGGCTGAAACTAGGGTCTGCGCCTTTAAATTGCATTTTGAAAATAATAGCTTTCAAACTTTGAAGGAGTCTGGGAAGAGGTGGTTACTGAAGACAGACCGAAAGGTTTTAGCCGGGTCATTTAAAAGTGTATAACTTCTACTGCCTACGCATGTACCATGTGGAAGTGATGCTTGTACGTTGTATTTAATACAAGCTCATTACCATACAATGGTATGGGTTGAACATTATATACCCATTCCAGATAGTCATCACCTTCAGCAGTGGGATGGAATGTTGTTGATGAACAAAATAACAATGCAAGACCAGTGGCGGATCCCGAAAATCCATTCAGAGGGGCCCCAATGACATGAGGCGGAATGGATTTCTCTTTGTTGCTTTTGTTACATAACTATTTCAGTCAAGACTAACATATGCTAAATGACTCCTGGTATCATATTTGATGCAATAAATCAAATCTAGAGTAATGAATGAAGGAAATGTTTTATTTAACGACGCACTCATCACATTTTCTTTACGTTTATATGGCGTCAGTCTTATGGTTAAGGATCACACAGATATTGAGAGAGGAAACCTGCTGTCGCCACTTCATGGGCTACTCTTTTCGATTAGCAGCAAGGGATCTGTTATATGCACCATCCCAAAGACAGGATAGTACACACCACGGCCTTTGTTACACCAATTGTGGGGCACTGGCTGGAACGAGAAATAGCCCAATAGGTCCACCGACAGGGATCGACCCTAGACCGACCCGCATATCAAGCGAACGCTTTACCAGTGGGCTACGTGCCGCCCCTAGAGTAATGATATGAAACAAACTACGTTTCCAAAAATACCTTTACCACAAGTCTTACTGCTTATTTGGTGGCCATTCTTGGATCATGTCATACATATATGTTGTACTCATTTTATTTGTGTGGTATGCTTTGACATTTTAACGTTTTCTCGCAATTATAGCACCAAATAAGACTTGTCAATTGTCAATTTTATAAAGAATTGTGACAAAGATTAGCCATTTTCTGTTCCTCCATCTTGCTTTTTAAAATCGTTTTTCAGATATTCAACATTGATGTTAAATGTACATGTATATGTTTTGTGACATTTAATGCTATTAGCATCCTATAAATATTACTGGAATAGTTTTTTATTAGATAATTTCTCGCCATTTTATTTTTGTCCATTTTGAAACATAAAACGTGAATTTCTCAGATGGCCAACACAGTTTTTATAAATGTATCACTGCATAGCCCTTCCAATCTATGTAAAGTATCTTGCAACATAGTATACTTATTAAGCTATGATATTTGTGTTTTTTTCGTGCAGATCAAAATAATAAATGCTATTCGTGAACCCAAGACAGTGGTTTAAAATCCTTTAAAAACAGCAAAAAGACGTGCCAGAATAGTGCTAAAGGGAGTCAATGTATCAAACGTTTCTGACAGAGGGCCCCCTTACCTTTTCAGACTTTAGTACATGTACCACTCAATCCCCGCGTTAAAAACACTCCGACGACCTATATAATTAGCTTGCCTTGCCGTGCTAACCGTACGAACTGCCCCGGAGTCGGTCACTGGCAAAGTCAGAGACTGAATCCGGGGTGGGCATGCCTAAACCCTAGGGATATGGGCACGTTAATAGAGTACCCGATATCCGAACTAGACAGGTTTTGTTTTAAATATGAAATAAGCTCTCTCTCTCTGTCTGTCTCTCTGTCTCTCTCTCTCTCTCTCTCTCTCTCTCTCTCTCTCTCTCTCTCTCTCTCTCTCTCTCTCTCTCTCTCTCTCTCTCTCTCTCTCTCTCTCTCTCTCTCTCTCTCAATGGTATTTTACTATCCTCGTAAATTCAAAGTAGGACATAACAGTTTCATAGACAATATTTATTTCTGTTATTGTTAATAAGGAGGAGTGGTCAAAAGGTGTAGCATGTGGCCTATAAACATATTTCCCATTATAAAACAGAAGTAATTATATTCTAAAGAAATATCAAGATATTTGCCAAGAACATTTCACCTGAGCAAAAACACAGCAAGTTTGCCAAAAACAAGGTGTAAAAATGTTGCGCTGGGTGTACGGGATGATTTTGTAGATGATTATATAGGCTATATCCGATATCAATTTCACCAAGATGTGAAGACCAAACTAACTTTTAGCATCAAATGGGTGGTGCTGGGGTACGGTTATGCTCATTGATTGATAAATGATTGACTGATTGGACTGATTGATTGTGATATTGGTTGATTGATTGATCACCCGATTGGACGGTGACTGACTGACTGACTAACTTTGAGCATGACAAATGACTGAACTGATGATTGTTGGGATTGATTGACGATTATTGACTGATTGATTGATTGATTGATTGATTGATTGATTGATTGATTGATTGATTGATTGATTGATTGATTGATTGATTGATTGATTGATTGATTGATTGATTGATTGGTTGATCGGTTGATCGGTTGATCGGTTGACTGACTGACAGCCTGACTGATTGATTGATTGATTGATTGATTGATTGCCTGACTGATTGATTGATTGATTGATTGATTGATTCATAGACATGCACCTTCCAATGACTTATAATATATCCCGTTTTATAAATTTATTTCATAGTACTATTCTTGTTTTTGTTTCTTTTTATCTTCTTCTTTTTTTCTTCTTCTCCCCCCCCCCCCCCCCCTCCCCCAGGTAAATTAAATGTAAGGCGCCACATTTTTATGGGTGGGTTGATACACTGCTAAAATATCAGTTTTATTAGAAATGTTAACATTATCCACATTAGAAATCTATTTGACCTGGAGGTACGGAGAAGGGAGAAAACTCATGTTTCTGACACGCATACATGTCACGTGACTTGTGGAAGTTTAGCAAGATGGCCGATTGTATGGGATTTTGGCAAATGGGTAAACAAACCTCTAGCTTATTTAAACAAATATATTCTTGCATCCAGAATAATATAATGTATAGGTTTTAGTCCTGTTATTAGTTTTGAGTTCTGTAGCGTAAGCTGATAGTCCATGATGTAGCCTAAACACGCATTAACCTGTTACCGCAAACCTGCATTACCTCCTGAGACTCCTCAAACTTGCCTAAGCCTAAGGATCACTTTCGACTTTATTCATCCCTCTTCAGTTCCCTCTCCAAGACCAGTGTATTCATTTTTAAAAATGATAGAAAAATAAAAATAAATAATTACAAAAATAAAAATAAAATAAAATGCTTCAAAATTAATCCAAGTGGCAGTGCATAATTCATAAAATTTTATTTCTTTAAAGTTCTAAGACTAAGACTAAGAGGTGTGTGACCCCTTTTAGGCCATTAGTTTATTTGGAACAATTGTTGTATGTATCCTGGAGTAATCAATAGTTGTTGCAAAAATTGTAAATGAATTCTAATGCATAAAATACTTAACTTTAGGCGAAACACCTCAATATCTACGGGATAAAATTTTGCCATATGTTAATCCCACTAATCGTTTTACACTCAGAAATCAATGTCCATTCACTCCACCAACATGCCATACTAATTCATATAAAAACAGCTTTATTCCTAATATTTTGGAGTTATGGAATGATCTTGACAGTTTAACTCAAAATGAACCATATCTGCGTATCTGTAAAAAATTAATAAAAAAGGGAAATCCCAATCCTTCATCTACTCTCTATCTTTATGGAAATCGTAAATGTAACATTATCCATTGTCAGCTTCGTAACTATGCTAGCAACTTAAACTATCATTTATTTTTAAGCCATCTTTCTGATAGCCCAAGCTGTGCATGTGGAGATAACTGTGAAGATAATTTTCATTATTTTCATTATTTTTATGTCTGCCCTCTGTTCATCAGACAAAGATATGATTTATTTGCATTGTTATGGAATTACCTTGATATCGTAGACATTGATTTACTACCATCCGGGTCAATAAACCTACCAATTGAAGAAAACAATTTAATTTTTAACGCAGTACATAAATATATAGCTGAAAGTAAGAGATTCGAGTTGAACTAACTTGTTATTCTGATCTTACTGCCCCATATAAGGTTAGCTCCAACAATAAGATCATTACTATCATGTTTTATCTCCACTATCCCATTTCTATTCTATCTACTCTCTACCCTTTATTACTATATATTAAAAAATATTAATTATCTTAAATATTTTTATGCCATTAGACTTTGTTATTATGCTTTAGATATATATGATTATGAATATTGTCTGATGTCCATCTTGTTTAGGAGAGCACTTACATAGGCTCTGCCTGTTGTGCAATCCTTTTGATTCTTTTTTGATCAATAAAATATCTCAAAACAAAACAATAGTTGTGCATATAAAGACACACAGAAATACTTGCGTACCCCTCCCTTTTCGTGTATTCAGCAGGGCATAAAATTTGGCACGAACGATTTTGTCGTTCATCTGTCGGTTATGCAAAACCAATATCGACATGAACGACGGATCATTCGTGCAGAAAAAAACTATAATCGCTCGTCAGAAAATGTAAACTGACGTGTTTTGGCTAATATAACTATTTTTGGAATAAAATAATAAGAGAACGGGCCTAGCATTGCAGATGTGAGAAAAAAACAATGTATCTGTTTGAACTCGACATCGCGGTCAATTACAAAGATATATATATATATATATATATATATACTCTTCAAAAGAAGAAACGCAAAACCACATTGTCGTAACATTTGGAGAATTGATTTAATTATTGAATGGTGAGTCCGATAATTACCAAATGTTGCAGGATTGTTCACAATTCACTCTAGTCCATTGTGAGTAAGTGATAGGACACACCACCAAGGTCAAGGTCATCTGGAGTCAATACCGGGTGTGGCCTCCGCGTGTGTTGACAACTGCCTGGCACCGCCTGCCCATTGAAGCAACCAGAGTACGGATGACGTCCCGGGGGATGGTGGCCCACTCGGCCTGCAAGGCTGCTGCCAGCTTGGGCAGGGTCTGGGGCTGTGGTTGTCGCTGTCGGAGGCGTCGGTCCAACTCGTCCCATAGATGATCAATTGGGTTCAAATCCGGTGATATCGATGGCCAAGGAAGGACATTAATGTTTGTTGTTCTGTAGGAAAGCCGTTGTGAGACGTGCTGTGTGAGGCCTGGCGTTGTCATGTTGGAACACTGTGTTGGCGTTGGCCATAACTGGAACGATGTGTGGCCGGAGGATCTGGTCAATGTAGCCCTGTGCATTCAGGTTGCCCTGCACGTGGACCAGGTCAGTTCTGCCAGTGTGTGAGATGGCTGCCCACACCATGACACTACCCCCGCCGAATCTGTCCACTTCCTGCACGCAGTTTGCCGCATAACGTTCACCACGACGCCTATACACGCGACATCTTCCATCATGACGTCGGAGCAGAAATCGGGACTCGTCACTGAACCACACCTGTCTCCATCGCAGTTGAGGCCATTGTCGATGAATCTGGCACCACTGCAGTCGGAGTCGACGGTGTTGTGGTGTTAAGATGACACCTCGAACTGGACGTCTGGCACGAATTCCTACCTCACATAGGCGGTTCCGTACGGTCTGGTCGGATATCCTGCGCAAACCTGGTATTGCTGCGGCTGTGGAGGTGGCAGTAGTCAATCGTTCCCGAAGGTGGCGTACCCGGATGTAGCGGTCCTGCCCGGGGGTAGTGACCCGTGGTCGACCGGATCTAGGGAGGTCACGTGTTGATCCATGTTGCTGGTAACGGTCCCACAGTCTGGAGATGGCAACGGCCGTTCTGGATTCGCCTGCGTCTAGTTGGCCGATGGCATTGTTTCTCTGCGGTTCACTGAGACGTGGCATGTCCTGGATTGTCAACTGTCGGCCAGATACAGAGGCCAGGCAAGTGAACACCCTGCACTTTTATACTGTCGGTGTTCATGTTGCACGTGCAGACAACGCACGTGCAGTGGTGACATGGTTTGCACGTGGCTGCGTTTTTGCGAATATTCACATTTTGAAACTTTATTTTACAGTAGCTGCGTTTTATCGAATGTAACCGTGGGAATGTGTTTGGGACATGCAATGACCATATATTCACAAAGCATGAACCGGTAGGAAACATAAAATCGGAGTTATAACCCATTTGTACCCTTTTGCGTTTCTTTTTTTGAAGAGTATATTTAAAGGTACATGTAATAAATACAGAACCTCACATATGTTATTTTCGCTTCCTATTTATTGCACACGTTTATTGTGAGCAAGAACATACCACTAGACCGCTATGTGGTCTCGTGGTAAATATTATTTCGCACAATAAACGTGTGCAATAAATCGGAAAGCGGAAAAAACATATATGAAGTTCTGTATATTTATTTACGTTTTGACACCTGTGTGGTTAGGTACCGTATTTGACCGGAAATAAGCCCAGGGGGCCAAGACAACTCATTGTGAGCTTAGCATGGGGTGGGCTTATTCCCAGACAAGGGGCCAGTTTTGTTGGGGAAAAAAATTATAATAATTAAAATAAATAATAATAATTAAATGTACTAGGAAGAAAACAAAAAACGTTTAGTAGCATATCTATTAATTGATGTTCCATTTGTTATTAATAAATAATAATTGTTTATTAATTAAATTGGGGGTTTTTTACTAGTATCTAATTATCAGAAACACACCTTCTATGTTACAATTACTTACCAGTGCTGTTTATTTACATCCAACATTTAATGCTGAGAAGACTTAAAACAACAGCAATTAACAACAAACTCAATAGCGTATACACACGTTTTTGACACAGTCAGCCAGCTCGCACTACAAAAAATTGTCAATCTAAGGTCATTGTTCTTAGCCAATCAGAATATGGTATTTGCTTAATTAGCATTAACTGCGGACCCAGTGTGGTGGTAAAAATAGACATTGGTTTTTAGTTCATACTTGGGCTTGGATACTTCAAAGAAATACTGCAGGCATGAAATTGAAAACAATGTTACACACTGTTATTGTTAGACTGCTAAATCTCACTGGTGGTAAAATATTGTGTTACATTTGTGTTTAATTATCTGCAGGAGGTATGACCTTTTAAATGAATTTTGAGCAAACTTGCAATTTCGTGTTATTTATAAGGTGACGAAGTTGGGGGTGGGCTTATTTACGAATGAGGGCCTAATTTCTTAAATGCTATCAAAACGGAGGGGGGCTTATTCAAAGACATGGGTTTATTTCCGGTCATATACGGTATATATATATGCATTAATTCTGAAACATGTATTGTAATGAAAACAAGTACAACCCTTGCTAAATCAATTTATTAAAATATGACATACACAGTGAAGAAAATAGTACGTTTAATAAGGGACTTTAAAATAACGAGGTGGAAATTAGAACATGATGAAACACTGAGTTGCAGCATCGATTGGATCAATCGAGGATTCGCAGAACTTCAGGTCTTTCCATTCAGACCCGGAAGCTCAAAGCTTCCGGGAAATCCCCGTTTCTTTCAGACTATTGTTTGGTGCCAAGTACTCCCCTGTAACAGAACCGATGGGGTAGCGAGCTGAAATGTAAATGACAGCTTTCAAGTTAGTCCCAGCATACCAAATAATAATAATAATTTAGTATTTATGATAAGATTTGAAGAAAAGCTATGAAAATCGCCCATCTTAGATTCTCATTTGATTACCGTTGCTGGTTAACCTTTTCATTTGTATCTTAACCACTGGAGAAAATCGTTCATGCAAACACTAAAACCACACGAACGACGTATCGTTTGTCTGAAAAAAGGTGTGATGTGTTGCATGTTTCTCTCTTTTTCTACCAAGTAAAGGTATCATTGATACTGAATACTGTAACTATACTGAGATAAATCACCCCCAAAATACTGATAACAATACCAAACCTGAAATTTCAATACCGACTAGCTCTAAAGTCATATCAAGTAGTTATCAGCAATCCATATACATTTAACTGTACATTACTCAGTGTGTGATTTTGAGGAGAGTCCGGGAGCCTGAGGCTCACAAAATTTATATGGGACTCTTAACATGGCTAGCATACGAGCCCGAATGACTTGTAAATGTTATTTTTACATATTACATTGATTCTTTGTAATAACACAGTCAACATGTATCTTAAAACCCTGGGCTCACTGGGTTGGTGGTGGGCTCTAAATATTTGCAAACAGGGAGCCCTGCCAAAATTGCACACTTGTACTGTAGTACTTTTATTGCATACATGTACCATTTTAATGTGTATTAAATAGTCATAAAGACCATTTTGACCATGCTATAAAAAATGTTTTATTGAACTATTCACGTATAATACTAGATCTTGCATGCATAGTTCACGTTTACTCGAATGATGTCATGTCTTAGTGAATTCCACAGAACTGAACTAAATTTCCATACACAATAAGTTGTCTTAACTATTTAATTAAACTTTTGTTATTCATAATATACAAAGGTGGTATGTTATAAATACAGAACCACATACCAGTTGTTTTCCCATGTTTATAGTGTGCAATGTTTATACCACTGAACTGCTATGTGGTCTTTTAAAGCCCTATTCTAGCCGGCAAAAAAATGAAGATTATTTTTGCCAAAATTTGACTCGAAGTTCACCAAGTTATTAGCTGAAGTGAGAACTATTCCGATTTCAATAACAAAATCACACAACAGACTTCAAAACACCAACTTGTGTAATGTCACAAGCTAACATAACATCTTGTCAGTCCGTGGTTTTACTTGGGTGCCAAACTGGACATCAACTCACCGTGCTGATTGCAGGGACCAGTCAAGCATTGAGTAGTTCTCAGCCAAATTCATTTCAGTAATGCCAGGAGATTCTAGTTTTACTTCAATTTTAACATAATAATGACAAATTAATTATCATTTATTTAATACTATCGCATTTTAATAAATAAATTTTAAAATTGTTTTGCTTAAATTTTATTACTAAAGTGCTGTCGGAAATAGAATAAAAATGATTTTCGTCGATTATTTCTTACATATTAAACTGAAATTAAAAGAAATATGGCAGTAAACAGGTGATTTGTGCACTTTATTGGAACAGGTTATAACAAAGTTTGGTCAACATATGTCAATTTCATTGCTATAACAATATGTGAGAGACCGTTTTTGATGATGGTTTACCCCTATTCCTCTCCCAAACTAAATATTTGTAGACATTTATAAGTAACTTTTGAGCAAAACTGTCAAGAACCATTTTGAGTTTGTGATCTATTTTTCGATATTAAAGGTGCTATCTCAAAGTTGCATAATGACAACTATTGCAAATCATGTTGTTAAAGACTACACCTTTAACTATATGTTCATAAATGATTATAGGAAATGATTTTATCTACTGGTAGAAAATATATACATTTTTATTGGAGAATCTTTATCACAAACAGATGCTCACATATAACTTCTAATATAGCACCTTTAGGTGGTTGCAAGATTGTGTAAATTTATATTGAATTTATATTCACTAAATATGCTGGTTAAAATTAATAATTTATGCTGCAATTCAAAATAATCAGTTATCTTGCAGTTTTAAATTAAAAGTTTGTTTACAGGTAAATGAAATTGACACATATCCATCAACATGTGTTATAGTCTGTTCCAATAAAGGTCACAAATCTCCTGTTTACCGACATCTTTATTTTAATTTCAAGAGTAAACACCACCTTGTACATCAATGAGAGCCCAAACAAGTAAATGCTAAATTAGGTAGAGTATCATTAAATAGGTATTTACAAAATATTTACTTGTTGGTTTAATATGAAAGAAATAATTGACAAAAATCATTTTTATTCTATTTCCGACACTACTTTAGTAGTATATCATAACAAAATGTTACGATTTGAACGGATTGTCTAATTCGGAGCCTTTCCGAATGAATGCGGAACATGATGAAACAGAGTATTATGTCATCTGCTACGTATGAGAACAAGATGGTACAGTACTTACTAGTACTTAATTATTTATTTAACCATGGTAAAAAAACCCAACCAAAAAACCATTTAGATTACATTTATACATACTTTTGTAGAAATTGTTGACAAGCATGATATTGATAATGACATTGCTGATTTACAGAAATACAGTTACAAATTAAAAACTTGCACATTTGACATTTTCAGGGTACCTATAAGTCGATGTTAACGAGCAACAATATGGCTTCTTGGGCTGTGTCATGGATCTCGGTCAACCACTCACAAAAGTAAAATGCTGCACCCATTGTTCAGGTAATTATTTACAGGCTCAGTATACCAGGGAGAATTGTGTTCATGATTCACTAAGCAAGTTTCAGAGATTGCTATGCAATATATATAAAAATGTTGAACAGCAGTTGCTAATAATTTTTCAAATTGATAGCTATTGTCACTACTAAAAAATTTGAAAACAAAAGTTCCCTGTATATGTATATGTATATGTACATGTACATGTACATGTACATGTACATGTACATGTACATGTACATGTACATGTACATGTATATGTATATATTGATGCATAAATGTACGTCATAATGTTAACATTTCTTTAACTAGAAAGTAATATTTTGATGTACCCGTATTTATATTTTACTTGCCAGACAGAGATGTCAATCATATATTTATTTTACTTGCCCCACATTTTTAACCATAATAAAAAGTAAAGAATTTACAACATTTAAACTAGTTTAACTTTAAGCACCATATGTGCATAACAAAGAATATTTTGCATTGTGATTTTCTGCACAAATTATAGAGATCACTACACATTTCTAAAGTCTTAAATAGTAGTTGCTACACTGTTCTGAACTACAGTGGAAACTGGTTTTCAGAAGATTCACTTTTGTGAATTTTGTTTAGAAACTCATAACACATTAGAGTTACTTCCCTTCAGTTACATTTGGAAAGATTCGTAACATCTCGGCCAATTTTGTTTACACCTTGAAAAGTGCCCGATGTACATGTATTCCGAGTAATAACTTTAATGGAATTTCCAGTAATAATTTAATATACATGTATATCTATCTATAAAAAACACACAAACAACAAACATTTTAATGCAAATTTATTTTTAAAGCACAGATATGCATGATAGCTTCAGTGTCATCGTCACTGTTTAATGAAAAACGAGTCCAGGGTGTTTGTGAGGTTGTGCACTTATTTCTGAGGATGACATCTGTCGTCATAGTTTCCATTTTCATGATTTCATCCAAGAATCTTTCATCTTTAGCCAAAGCGAAATTTCTCAGTTTTTTAATCAGTCCTAAACAGTCACTGTAAGAGTCTCACTGCCTTCTGCATCACTGCCTTCTGCACCGCTGTTTTCACTTTCTTCAGCCTTGTTGTCACTTCGGCACTTTTCTTTTGCTGTTACGTAGCTGTTCACCAAGTCATTTTCCCAGTCTGTGTTTGGATTTTCAGTTGGTGCATTTTCATCGAATGTTGCCAAATTTTCAATATCAACATTCATTCGCAAATCTCTTGCAAGTTGAAACAGTGGCACGTCATCCTCATCGTCGTTGTCGACGGAGCCGGTAACTGTTGGAAATCCACAGAGGTTAAAGTATTTGGTAATAGTGTCACTTTGCGTTTCAGTCCACACATGATAAATCCAATGAACTGCACCAAGAATGGTCACTTCTTTGCAGAGTTGTGAAACGGTTTCAGCACTGTCAATCTTTGCAATCAAACTCTCAGCAGATGTTTCCTGTATCTGGCCTTAAATGCTCGAATTATGCCCTGATCTAAAGGCTGGAGTACAGATGTCGTATTTGGCGGCAGAAATTTGAGCTTTATATTAGACAGCTCCATTTCTCCATGTGACGTGGCATTGTCCAGAAACATCAAGATTTGTCTTCCCTGTCGCTTCATGTCTTTGTCCATCTTTCAAATAACCTTCCATTCATCCACGCCTTGAGATTGAATTCCCATGTAATGGGTAAACGTTCAACATTAACGTTCTTAAAACACCAGGGTTTTTCTGCTTTATCAATCACAAGAGCCTTCAGCTTTTCCCCGGTGGCACTGCATGCCAACATTACCGTTAATCTCTCTTTGGAATTTTTAATACCTTTGGCCGATAGCGTTTTGTCTGGTAGTGCTCTCCAATAGAGTCCCGTTTCATCGCAATTAAATATGTTCCTCGGTTCATAACCTGCCACAATTTCAGAAATTCTCTTCTTGTAGTTGTCAATAATGTCGAAATCCACACCTGCACTTTCTCCATTCACCTTAAAGGAGACCGGACACCAAAAGACATGTAGTGTGTAATGCATTAAGTTAGCGTCAAAGACTGTATTGCGAGGCACCGGTCAGCTGCGCGTCTTAGGTTTGAGGTAAAAACAGAAGTGGGCGGGATTATGCATAGATCTGAATGAAAGCAAGGCAATACGTCATCGGTGAGAGTTACCAAGCAATACCGGTACACGTGTGATTCTTTGGTTGTGCCTTTTAATCGTCTTCTTTTTTTTTTTCTCTCCAGGTTTATCGGAAATTTAATTTACAAGATAATTAGTGTTATTATATACTGTCGACGTAATTATATGATGGTTAACTGCAACAGTAACAGCAATGCATCCCACGAAACGGCCAACATCATGGTTTTGATTTAAAAAAAGAAAAGAAAAGTTGTTTTAAAACATGGACGCATTATTGTCGTCGAACGGGCTTTACACCAACTAAATACAGCAGGTTATGGTACATTTACAATGTAAAAATTAAAACAAGTGTGTACTTAAGATATACATTAAATAAAGGTATTGCAATTTGTTCACATATGAATATTTAAACTTCACATTTATTTACCTATAATTACCAAATTAATTTTCACCGACAGCCCATAACGACTCCATACTAACGTCTCTTTATCTAGTTGGTTTGTTAACCTTATAACAAAACACCTTCAAAACATGAATTATTACGTTGGTTAACAATGTTTATAGTCAGTTCAGTATGTTGTCATTAAAATTAAAATGCTAACACTTTGGCAGGAACAACATATGTACTGTGGCCAGAAGGAATGATGGTTAATTAGTTTTAAAGCTAATGTCGATTATTAAAGCATAATAAAATTGTACTTTTTAATGCTTTCTGTATATCATATTAAAAATACTCTACACCAAATAATTATTTTAATACCTACCCTGGGTTTCTGCCAGGTAAACTTAAATGTATGTACTAAAAAATCGCAGAAATTAATGTGTATATATATATATATATATATATAATGTTTTATTTTTTTGATAGATTATAGTAACATCACTGCTGTTTAAAATTTATAAAAGTGCATGAAATAAAATGTTCAATAAAAAAAGACATTTCAAACCTATAACCACCCAATTAGTTTTTACAGGCCCGTAGGAACGACTTGGGGGCGGGGCACTGACGGACCGGGCATAAACTCTACATCAGATTGCATAAATTAATGTGAAAAAGAAAAGCTCACAAGTGGGGGGCACCCGTCTCTTCCCCCCCCCCCCCCCCCCCCCCCAGTTGGTTTGAAATCATGATTACAAAATCCTAAATAAAAGGAACTGGTTCCTAACCCTCTACATATTATCTACATTTGTATAGGCCTGTAGGAACGATATTTGAAGGGGGGGGGGGATACAGTCTCTAGTGAGGGATACAAACTAGATTTGTATCTTTATATCATCTTTATTTATGCAAAGTAGTGAAAACTTAAAACATATATTTTCATCCTAGAGAGTGTGATGGAGAACAAGCCCCTAGGCCCGCCCCTCCCCAGTTCCTACGGGTCTATTGTATTTTATATTAATAAATGCAAAAACTACATAATATTGTCGATAAGACATATTAGTTGTAAAGTGATTGTCAGTATGTGGCAACAGTATAATATTTTCCAACATTTCTGTGTTTCTGTACCCGGCTGTGGACAGTTTCGGCAGACTGGTAACACATTTTCTTAATAATTAAAAATACACGGTTTAACCAAACACATTAAAACTTGGAGGGTAACTAGTTAAGAGAACAAAGTTTTTTGTTAAATTATTATATCTTGCTTTGGTGAGGGGGGAACGCTTTGTGCAAATTTGCGAAATCGGCCTATGGAATATCCACTGACGTGTCATATTTACATCTATGCTGAACAAGATTTATGATGAAATATTATTAAATTTTGTGTGCTTTTCTTCTAATTAGGTCCATTTGCTTCAGTTTACATTAAAAATGGCATAAAAAATTATGTTTTAAAAAATGCTTGTATGCTAGTCTATGAGTGTGTGGCTTCCTCGTCTTCATCGGCAGTTGATTCATCCGAATTTTTGTCTAAGACAACATTTCCAGGATTAGGGACAAAGTCTCTGATAAGTGGTTCAAACTGATACGGTTTGATGACATTAGCACAAGCTGGACACAGTTCTTCGTCACTTGAATCGCTAAGTTCGACCACGCTACTTGGTAATTTCTTCAGTTTTCCTCTCATCGATGACGTCACAGGTCTAGCTCATCAATTGTCGACAGTTTCCGGCAAACATCGGAGATCGGCAAAAAAAAAAACCCAACCAAGACTGGCATGCTTAACTTAGTCAATAAGGGGAGCGCGGTAGTTGCGTGTTGTGGTTTATGACGGCAAACAATTCATTACGCCGTATATATGGTTTGGTGTCCGGTCTCCTTTAAAACTACGAATCGAAAATCTGCCTTTCCAACTTTCCAACCACCCATTTGAAGCATTAAATTCTTCAAGCTGTAGATCACCAGCAAATTTCAGTGCTTTTTCTTTAATGATGGGGCCTGAAATCGGGATGTTTTTGGCTCGGGCATGTGAGAACCATCTCCATGTCATTTGGTTCAACTCGTCGTATTTGTACGCAGTTTGACATCTCATTTTTCCATTGCTTATGTTCTTTTCATATTCAACACAATATTCCTCTTTTTTCTTCAAAATGTCAGATACTGTCGAAGTGCCGATTCCAAATTTTTCAGCTAGTTGCTTCTGGTTTAATTTTGGTACCGATTCGGCAGCCCGTATTAAATCCATTTTGGTTTTTAATGAAAGTTCAACTCGCCTACCTTTGGCTTGGGGTCGATGAGACATTTTACAGAGATCAAATTTCTGCATGCACGTGTGTATCTGTATCTATGAAATAAATAACTAACTACATGTACATGCATTGTAAATCTATGCAGTTGGGTTTTAAATTACAATCTAAATGTGACAATGAGTGTACTACTTTTAATTTGTGTGTTTGGATATATATGCTAAATGTTTAACAAGATTTTTTTCAACCTCATAGTGAAGATATGAAATGCGATTAAACTTCTGAGGTGCGATAGAGTCGGACAACACCGACCGATACAAATAACACCAATCAAGGTCTAATTAGCCGAAAGCCAGAATGTCTGGTTTGAGATCGCAATGTTGCGTAACGGGAGAAATAGGGTCACGCTATTTCCGGCCAGGTGGTGAGCTGAGTTTGTTGTTATTATGGTTGTCAAGGTTATTTAACAAAGAAATTAAGCTTTTGGGGAGGAAAATCGATCCGGTATCCGTAGTACACAGGATTCGGTTTTTAAAGGATTTTAAAGCACAGGCTATATACATAAATGTAAATTCGGGACCAAACAATATGGCCGATCAGGGGTTCTAGAATATTTTTAAAATTCACTTGCCATAGGGCCAGTGGATTTGAAAATTCACTGGCCATGGTGAAAAATTCACTTGCCTAATTTTAACTGTTGATAAAACAAAAAAACCCAGTAAATTAAAATAATTAACTTTTTAATGTCCATTTTTCATACCGAGATCATGTTTAATCAATTTGTCAATTTACACAGATAGGCTCATTGGGCATGCTTTATGGTTTGTTTAGAAACATATGCAAATAATTTTCATCAGTTTAGAATAAAGTTACCGTACCTATTAAAATTTTAAAATAATTGTTTCCACTAAAACCACCTAAGTTATAAAAAATAATCCATGATACCGAGATATTACAACAATTAACAGCATTATTCATTTACTTATGAATGGGAACTTATCCTCCACCCACCCCCTCAAAAAACAAAAAGAGAAAAGAAACTATTAAGAACCTTTATTAGCATAAAGTGTACATGTATTGCAGTTTAAGGCTTACTCTCCCCCCCCCCCCCCCCCCCCCCCCCTCTCCAACACACGCACCATATTAGAAATTTAGCAATTTGGGTACTTTGTTAAATTTATCTATTTCATGATACTGTGTTTATAAGCTTTTTAAAAAACCTTTTTGTAATTTATGTCATATTTTATCAATTAAATTAATAATTTACACATTTAAAGTATTTGTAAATAGTGACGTGCAACCTTTAAAACTAATAAAAGACTGGCTACCGTTTTGCATATTATTAGTATTAGAGTAACAAATCTTTGGATTTCAGTGTAAAAACAATGAACTTTTGTTTTTCCAATGTTTACACTTTATAACCTTAATAAAGTTATATCAGTTAGGTATATTGATGTCATGGATGGGTCAGAGATTGCTGGTGGCCAACTATTTGTTAGTGAAATATTGTATGTGATAGCAAATCGAAAGAAGTGACTTGTAGATGTTTCTTTTGTTTTTATATGATCGTAGGACGTAGGGTAGTAGTTTTTTTTTTTTTTTTTTTTTTTTTTTTTTTTTTAAACCACTTGCCATCGGGATTGCACAAAGTAACTTTTACTGGCCCGAATCCAAAAAACACTGGCCTCGGGCATCGGGCCACCGTATTCTAGAAGGCCTGCCGATGTAGACAGGAATCCGGGATAATCAGGGTCCGTTTTGCCAGTTTCCACTGTATTACTAACTGTTTCTGATCATATATTTTATAACAATATGTTCCCTGCATTTAAGTTATTTAAGTAACTAAAAATTGTTAGTTGTTAAATACAGGTACACATGTAGCTAATTTAATTGCTGCTGGTTAAATAGTGCTGGGGTGTCGTTAAACAAAATAATTTTCCTTTCTGATCTGTTACATACAGGTACCATAATTAGAACATTGTGACCTGGTTCAAGAAAATTATTATTATGTAACAAATGTATTCAAATAATTAAAGGAGCATTGCTAGTGTTTTTGCAAGGCCTTAGAAATTGTATCTGAAGTGGGTGGTGGGGGGTGGATTTTTTATTCTTTTATAGAAGGAAGGAAATGTTTTATTTAATGACGCACTCAACACATTTTATTTACGGTTATATGGCGTCAGACATGGTTAAGGACCACACATATATTGAGAGAGGTAACCCGCTGTCGCCACTTCATGGGCTACTCTTTTCGATTAGCAGCAAGGGATCTTTTATATGCACCATCCCACAGACAAGATAGCACATACCACAGCCTTTGTTATACCAGTCGTGGTGCACTGGCTGGAACGAGAAATATCCCAGTGGGTCCACCGACGGGGATCGATCCCAGAATGACCGCACATCAAGCGAGTGCTGTACCACTGAGCTACGTCCCGCCCCTCTTTTATAGAGTATGAAATAAAAAAATTAGCGTTTTCATTCTCAAATGGGTTGAGGTGGGTCACCTGGTGGCATGTGCCTCCTGATTCCTATGGGTCTGCTTTGTTATATTTCAATGGTCACAGTTTTGTGACAAATGCAAAATGTAGGGGACAGTCTAGTCATAATGATCTATAGGGCATTAAATTTTGTTAATTATCACAGTTTAATATCCATGCTCCTTCAGTTATTTTGTTTGTGTTGTATTTGTGACAGAAGTCTGTGAAGACCGGTGAGGAAAACAAGATGGCTGACAGTGACCTTGAGATGCAGCTGGAGGCCCAGCAGCAGATGGTGTCCCAGCTGAAAATGATGATCAGAGAGAGGGAGGAAACCATTCGCAAGAAAGACAAAGAGCTCACTGTTAGTATATACATTATTACTACCTCAGGTTTACGTACTTCAAACTATTATCAGCAGTTTGTCTCATTCTTGTAGTATGTCCACATTTATTATTTTGTTTTATTATTGGTATGATTTGAAGTAAAGCCACCCAACATTTTATTCATCTTTAAAACTATGTTTTTTGATAAATCCTTGTCTTGACTGAAAGACTATAACCAATTTAAATAAAAGTTTTTATATAAAAGTGTATTTTTGTGTTTGTTTTTGGTCAATTGAAATTTGAATTGAATAAGTTTTGTATTCATTTTTATTTATGTTTGACACTCAATAGCAAGTCTGTTTTTCATTCTTGGGTGTCATTTGGTATTTCATTCATTCATTCATTCATTCATTCATTCATTCATTCATTCATTCATTCATTCATTCATTCATTCATTCCAGGGCTAGAAATGAAAAAAAAAATGTACATGCACCAGATGCATGCTGAAAAAAAAGTTACATGCACCATTAAAATTCTGCATGCACCAAAAATAAGGCAACTTCGTTTTTTTTTTTTTACACGAAGCTATTCGGAATTATTCGGCAATACCTATATTTATTTATTAACAGTACCGGAACGTTATACAACTGCGTTTATTACTGATTCTTGAACAAATTTGAAAATTTCACCCAACGTAAAGGCCTTACAGAAATCTATAATAGGCCTATTACAAAAACGTACGAATATTTGTGTTTTGTATTAAGCAAATTATCAACTTTTTCAACTCGATAAGATCTTTTGGTATAATATAAATTAGCCTACGGAATTCGACAAGAAGTTGCGATAGAAATAATCACTGGCTGACTTCGAGTCAACTACGCGAGTAATGCACTTGCACGTTCGCAATCATCTGATCAAGTGCCCATATCTAATGTCGAAAATGTTCAAGGCAGTTACGGTACTTTGTATTGATCACAGATCTGGCGGAGTTCAATTTGTCAGTGACGACAACAACTGTGTTATGCGCGTGGATACCCCAAAGTCGATCTCGACCACCTTCCCTAATACCGTTCACGGATATAACCGAGATATTGCCGGCAATTTTCGCAAATATATTTCACGGAAATGACCGAATGGGTGCCATTGTTGTAAGTAGGATTATGGGATACAAAATGGATGCGCCCATAAGATAAAAGTTATCGTTTTCATGTGGCGAACAGATTACGAAATGCATACGCAAAATTCAACAACTTGAGTCTGAATCTGGTAGACAACAGGATACTAGTATACGCAATACACAGTACTTGAAAAATATTAGCATGCACCGCGTGCACCCAGTTTTAAAAGTTACTTGCACACGCAAAAATCAGCATGCACCGGTGCATGTACTAACACTGCATTTCAAACCCTGCATTCATTCATTCATTCATTCATTCATTCCAAACTTGCTTTATTTTCTTGTTCTAATGTCTTATTTTTTTTTTTTAGGAAACAAAAGCAAGTCTTTCAAAGTTGAAATTGCAAGCTAAAGCTAAGGCTGCCAAAGCTAAGAAAGACTCAACTGAAACTCCAGAGAAATCAAGTCAGGTATGTTTTGGCTGTTCATCTTCTAACAGTATTTCATCATGCAAACTGAAAATATAACTTGTGATATCTCTCTTGAAACGTTTGTGGATAACTGCTTTGATACAAGTCTTCTGCAAATTGTAAAATATATGGTTTGATAAACAGTTGAGAAAACATTGAATGAATGCTGATTTAATACATTTGTTTGTGACCTTGATTAGTAACTGCAAATAAATGATATAGAATAATGGTGTGTTACTGGAATACAAGTAAAGTGAATGTTCTGTTCCAAATAGTTGTATAATAAACATTTGCTATAGATTACTGCTTTAATATAGAATGGCAAGTATCTAGTATACATTTTTATTTTGCCCATGATCAAGTACATATTGCAAGTGACAATGGGAAACACATTAAAATTAATATCAGTTGTATTGACCAACCGGGTATTGGTAACTTTTTAATGATGATTTCCAGATTCTAGGTTTTAATAACGTCGTCATATAATAATATTACATTTGTTTGTATATTTTAAGAAATAGTAAAGAAACAAATATTATAACAGGTAAGTTTTTTTTGTAGTATGTCTAGGTTTACTATGCAAGTTTCAAATATTGTTACACAATTTTCCCTGTCACTAATATTCCCTGCTTTATCAGATAACAAAGATACTGTATTTTTGTGTAGCCGGCGGCTGATGATGTGGCAACAGGAGAGGAGCAGACGAGTCGTGCCAAGCTGCTGCTGCTGAAGAGGAAGCTGGAGGAGAAGGACAAGGTGATAGGGGAGAAGGAGGAGGTGATCGCCTCCCTCAGGCAGCAAGTCGAGGCCAAGGAGCGGGTTCTCGAGGAGAGGGAGCGGTTCATTGCTGACCTCACGGAACAGCTGCACGAGAAGACCAAGCTCCTCGAGACACTGCAGTCTTCTCTCCAGCCCAGTGAGGGAGGAGGACAGGATTTTGAGGTGAGATTTAATGTTAATAGTACTTTGTTGCGTAGTCCAGGAGTCAACATTTTGGAAAAGAAAAGAAGAAAAATGAAGACTACATTAGATTGATTATCTGCTGTTTGACAATTCTGGCACCGGGATGCATTTTCTTCCACCGGGTGTGAATTTTAGAAAGAAATTTTAATTTTTTCTTCTTTTTACATTTAAATGCTGAACGTCTGCAATCAGCACTTTTCATTTTTGCTTGTACAATTTTCTTTTAGCTGACTGAACTAGAAAATTATATGTCTTTTAGTATGATTGATTTGGTTTATTTCAGATACTAATATGTTTCTATGAATTAAGTTTAAAGTAGATACATTTAAAAAATATGAACCATTAGGATGTCACAAAATAAATTATCTACCTGTAACGTGTGGAGTGTTTATTGTTATATTATGATAAATAGACTAACTTAAACCACTCACAAAATGATTCTAAATAAAACTTAAAGAAAAAAGATGATACCAAATAAACTGCAACAATAAATCTCTCTTATAATAATATAATTGAGTTTGTTATTTAAGCAAATTTGCTAATTAAAATTTGGGGGGGGGGATTACTTAGCTGTACTCTTGATTTCATATTTTGGGATATGAACAAAATCCTGACCACCACTTGTGATAGTTTGGACCAGTGCTTATAAAACTTGTAAGCTCAAACTCAAGACTTTAGCAAGGTCTCAAGACATTGTTAAAATTTTGAGTATAAACTTATCAAGTTTTATAAGCACAGGACAAAGTGTATTATCCATAGATATATTAATTTTTATATTGGAATCACATTTATTATTGTCATGTTTATAACTGCTTGCATATATATTGAATTGCATTTTAGTTCTTACCAAATGTATTTTACAATGGAAACAGCTTCATTAATTAGGTGGCACATACTATACATGTAGGTGCTAGCATTTTCTTTGCATCATAGTTTTTCTTGACTAATTTTTATACTGCTGCATAAATAGGTATTTCAGCTTCTTCTAATCATTGCTTCAGGTGTTTTTCAAATATGTCTAATACTTCTTACAGTATGCATAGGGTAAAAGGGTTGTCAGCCATTGCACATTTGCTCACACAATGTTAAAGAAGTCTTACCTTTTATTGACAAATCTAGGAAAGGTCAATGGGGATTTACCCAATTTGCTTAAAACATGATGAAAAATCACACCAGCTTTGAATTGTTTGGATGTTAACATCCCAGCACCTAGACTAGTTGGTGGAAATTATTTAAGACCTTAAACAGAAGTTTTGAAACAACCTTTTTTTTTTCTCTCATAAAATTACCATACTAAAGAATTGAAATTTGAGTGTCTAAAAGGTCAAAGAAAGAAGCAAATAGTATCTAATAAGAGATAATTGGTTAAAAATTCATATGAATATTGGCAATTCACAACCACTTCTCCATGGCTGGTGTATGAAAGGCAGTGGTTTGTCATGTCCTATCTGTACATATAAACAGTCTTTTGCTGCTAATGGACAAATAATAGCAGGTTTCCTCAGAAGACTATCAGAATTATTAATTTTTTTAGATCCAGTAACTGATGAAAACACACCCAAAACACCCCCCCCCAAAAACAAAACAACCCAGACTCAATTAACCATGTTATTAATGAAAACGGATCACCTTGATAAAATCTTTAGAATTGTAGGTTTTGTTTTACTTAGCGCAAATTGCATGGCTGATATCCCTTATGTTTGTGCCTCTGTAATCATCTCATCTGCTTGCTAATGCGCCACTCTCTGTCATCAGTCCCAGCTACAAGCCATGTATGCTCAGATGCTGTATAAGGACAAGAAGATGATGGACCTTAACACCAAGATTCTGGAACACGACCGTCACATCATGGACCTCCAGGAGTTTGTCAGTGAGAAAAATGAGGTCATCAGAGGAAGAGACAAGGTTGTTGAGGTGTGTATTATAATGTTAAAGGGACATTCCTGAGTTTTCTGCATTGTAAGATGTTTCCGATTAATAAAATATTTCTATGATTAAACTTGTATATTAAATATATATTTCTGGTTTAGAATATCAGTGTGTATATTAAATGTATTTCTGGTCGTTTTAATATTTGTAAGAAGCCCAAACTGGATTTTGTCTTCAGATAATTTCGTATGTACGAAAAAATTATATTTTTGGAAATAAAATGTAATTTAACCTAGTACAAATATTAGTACGATCAGAAACATGTTTAATATACAGCCACTAATATTTTATGCAGAAAAAATATATTTAATATGTAATTACAATCGTTAAAAAGTCTTTCTTAGTTGATAACAACATGTGTTGTTATTTATGGGGGGGGGGGCATTTAGTTCAATTGGTTGAGTGCTCGCCTGAGGTGCTTGCGTCGCATGATCAAACCATCCCTATGGATCCATTAAACTGGCTTTTTTCTAGTTCTAACCAGTGGGCCACAACTGATCAAAGGCTGGTATGTGCTTTCCTGTCTGTGGGAATATGCATATAAAAGATCCCTTGCTGAAAGTGGAAAAATGTAGCGGGTTTCCTCTGATGACTATATGTCAGAATTGCCAAATGTTCGACATCAAATAGCCGACGATTAATTAATGTGTTCTAGTGGTGTCGTTAAACAAAACAAACTTTAACTTTATTTATGTTGGAGAATTTGCTGCTCTCTTATTGTTTTTGTTAGTGGTCCAGTTAGGTTTAATAAAAGAGAAAAGATTTTGTTTATATTGCCTTTAGTTTTAATACTACACAATAATGTAATAGAATACTTGATCAATTTATAGTCCGATCCACTGTTATATGTAATAACTGTGTAAAAAATATGAATTAACTGTTTTTATTAGGTTGGTGTCTTTTGGCCTCGATTAAAAAAAGCAAAAACCAAATGCCAGTCTTGCTGTATTTTGATTAATCACTTTAAAATTTAAGTCAGTGAGTGGAATGTTTTAAAACAATCCATATTAACTGAAGTTCTGCTGCACAAAATCATTTGGTTTTTATTTTCCTTTTGATGTTTGAACCTAAAACACATTATTACAGAAGATCTGGTATCCATAGCTGCATGTGTAATGTTTATAGCAGGTGGTGTATGGTAGTCGCTAAAACGTTGCTGGTTGTAATATCACCAGAATAATATTTACCAAAATAATGAGTAAATATGCAGTTACAAATTAGTCTGTGATTTTCTTGAGTCAGTCATTTTACCACAAAGAATGGAATAGATGCAGGTTTTCAAAAAAAATTCTTTTATATTTCATAAAAAATGTTGCATTTAAAATTGTAACATGGATATTCTTAATTATTTTCAGATATTACAGACCTCATTAAAAGATAAAGAACAAAACATCCAGGACCAAGCGATGCTAATTGTCAAACTAACAGGTAAAGTGGAGAATAATGAGGAAACATTAAGCTTACTCAAGGAACAGCTGGAAAAGGAAGAGCACAAGCTCAAAGTTGAAAGCGACAAATTTGATCTCAAGCTTCGCGAAACTCAAAAATATTTTGAAGAAACTCTGCAGGAATTGGAGACAGAGAATAAAAATCTTAGGGAATTGATTCAGAAAAAAGATAATGAATTGATCACCCGAGAAAATGATCTACGTGAATTAATATCTCGACACGAACGAGATATCCAACGAATAATGTCTCGTGGGGAAGTAGATATTCATGATGAGGTAGTAAAGATGTTTGAGCAAAAGCTAAAAGATGTCCATGAGGTATTGGAAGGGAAAATTCAAGTGATTGAAATTCTGCAAACAGAAATGAGTGAAAAGGATAAGAAATTATTAGAAGATAGGGAAACGTTAAAAATGTTGAAAGATAAGCTTCAGGTTACATCAGAACAGCTAATGCTACTACAAGCTAGTTTTGTCGATATGGAAGGTCAGTGGAAGGATGAAAAGAACAAATTGGAAAACAGGCTTAAAACGGTAATAGAAAAACACGAAACGGAATCGAGTGAAAAGGAGTTGCAACAACAGATGCTGCAATCATCATTAGCTCAGTATGAAGCTGCTTACTCACAAGCTTCAGTTCAGTATGGTGTCTTGCAAGAGAGATACCAACAGGCATACATGCAACTGCAGAAATTGAGTGCTGCCTCGAGCACTGCTTCACCAGAAGGTTCTGCAGCTAAAGAAGTAAGCTCTGATCAAGATGAACTCCAGGCTCTCCGAACTCTTGTGGAACAGCTTAAGCAAGAACTTGCAAACGTTGGCAAAAAGGATCCTGGTCAGCAAACAGGAATAGATCCTGATGAAGTTGAAGCCTTGAATACCATTGTTACTCAACTTAAGTCAGAGCTGTCAGAAAAGACTCAAGAGATTGAGACACTGAAAACGTCTGCTGGTGATGGTGGAGGCAAGACAGAGACCAAGCTGCTCAAGGTGAAAGCACAAATGACCTCCAAGATCAAGTCACTGGAGAAAGAGCTGCAGGAGCTAAGAAAGGTGAGAGAAATCATATTTCAAAATGTCTCTTAAAAGTGCTTTCAGTATTTGTTTTAGTTTGCTGTGTATTTCTTTGTTTGCTATTATTTGTTTTAGGTTTAGCTAAATATAGAAAGGATCTCTGTGCCCTCAATATTGATTGGTGCAGGAACCAAACCTCAAATTTGTCAAATAATAGGGCACGGCCATTTGGCCTAGAATAATGGAGATTCGTTTAGGGCAATAAGGCCAGTTTGGCTGTAAGATTCTGTTTAATTTTCAGGGTATTGGGGCATTTGACTAGAACATTTTGGCAATTTGTCACATAGTCGCCATTAGCCCTGAGGAACCATATGGGATTTTGTTTGACAATCCCATATGTACATCCATCTGTTTGTACAAAAGTTAGGACATTGATTTCATGGTTAATGATAAAATTGTAATACAGCTTTCATTGGCAGATTTCTTGTTAAAAAAAATTTATTCTGGTTTTCTTAAGTCTGTTAAAATTTAACCAGTCTGATACTGTAAGTATTGAGTATGGACTGAACTATTTCTATGGTAAGAATGCTTTTGGTTTTTTAAAATAAAACTCTTGGTTTTGTTTATTTCAGAACTTGTTTTCAGGTAGTACAGTTCTTTTGTTTTGATTTAGATAGTGTATTCACTAAACTTGTTTGTTTGTCATGTCAAAAAACTACCATAAAATGCATGAAAAGAGGAGCATCTTGTTACTTACAGGTTAGAAATAACAAGTGCAGTATTTCCTCATAAAATATTTGTGCATGTTCTCTGTTCTCTGTTGTCTGTAGATGTATGTTTAAAATTGGAATGAAATGTTTAGTTAATAAAAATGCATTATGTACTAACATGTACTTAGTTTATTTTTCAACATTGCAAAAAAAATTATGATTGTTAGAAGTGATGTCAAATTCTCTCTAAGTCTAAAGATTACTTCAGCCTTGGAGATTTTCATCTGCATAACATTATCATGGTGTACATCTATGAATAAATGATATTACATGAACTACATCACTGTCTTTCATCACACTACATGTATGTAATCAGTTTGATAGATATTTGTAACAAAAAAAGCCAAGAGAAAATACACAGACCTTTCACATGTTAAAGTACCATTTTAAAGCTGTTATTAAATGTTATGCCTGCATGTATTTAAGGAAGGAAGGAAATGTTTTATTTAACAACGCACTCATCACATTTTATTTATGGTTATATGGCGTCGGACATATGGTTAATGACCACACAGATAAGGAGAGAGGAAACCCGCTGTCGCCACTTCATGGCCTACTCTTTTCGATTAGCAGCAAGGGATCTTTTATATACACCATCCCACAGACAGGGTAGCACATACCACAGCCTTTGATATACCAGTCGTGCTGCACTGGCTGGAACGAGAAATAGCCCAATGGGTCCACCGACGGGGATCGATCCCACACCGACCACACATCTGGCGGACGCTTTACCACTTGCATGTTTATTCATTGTAGATGTATCAGAGATATCGTCAAGAACTGTCCTTGCCATTTACAATATGTACTGAAAGTTTACCACTGTAGTTTTAAAGCTTGCTTCAGAGTTCACAGAATAACAACAATAAGCCTGTATTTTTTTAACAGGGCAGCAACTTGGCGGATGAAGTTGTCACTTTAAGGAACTGTCTGGCTGAGCTTGAGGATGAGAAGGGAAGTCTGCAGCTGAAACTTGTCGACTATGATGAGGCTAAAGTGCTGCAAGGTAGGTTGTGGCTTTATTCTTCAGGCTCTATTATTAGAAGGGGCGGGATTTAGCTCAGTCGGTTGTGTGCTTGCTTGAAGTGCTTATGTCACAGGATTGAACCACCTCGGTGGATTCGTTAAATTGATTGGGGTTTTTTCTCGTTCCAACCAGTGCACCACAACTGGTCAAAGGCCATGGTATGTGCTTTCCTGTATGTGGGAAAGTGCATATAAAAGATCCGTTGCTGCATTGAGAAATATGTAGCGGGTTTCCTCTGATGACTAGGAATCAGAATTACCAAATGTTTGATATCCAATAATCGATGATTAATTAAAATCAGTGTGCTCTAGTAGTGTCGTTAAACAAAGCAAACTTTTTAACTGTTATCAGAAATATGGCCTGTTGTTGTTATTATTTTTTAATAGTAAGCCAAAATGAAATATGGCCTTCTAAGAAAAAATATTGCCTTACGGAAATAAGATAGTATGGAGAAAGTGGAGGAGTTGGGATAGCATGTGAAAAATTAGGTCTTCAGAGATGTATTTTAGAGAACTGTGGAATTCAGTTCCTACTAGGTCTTAAAAATGGATTATCTCGCCTTCATGTAAAATTCTTTAATCTCATTGGTTGTTTGCCGTTGGACAAATCCCTTATCCCCCTGTGGGCGGAGCCAAATTCTCTTATACCCCGTCTGTAATTTCCAACAGTTTCCAGCCACCCCAGTTAATGCTAAAGCAATAATTAGATTATAAATAACATTGATAATCAATCAAGTTTACATAATTAATTTTATTTTTACTATAAAATACACTATTTCAATACTTTTAAAAGCTGCAATGTTGAACTCGGCCACCTAATTACGGTCGTGGTGTTATTGTACTAATGCGCGTTTAGCAACAGTTTTTGTTTTGTTTTTAATATTTTTATTTTTTTACTACATACATTTCTGATAAAAAAAGTGTTTTTTTATTTTTGTTATTAATATCTGTTTCACACAATTTCGTATTACAAACATTTGAAGTTAAAAACTCGTTTATCGATGGAACTATTTTTCGTCACTGGCAAGTGGTTTCGTTCGCGTCCGCGTGGTACGGCTCCGTTAATAAATTGTTAACAATTATTGTCCTGGCGTTATTTTGATTATTTGGCTATATGGTTTAACATGTCGGCAAGATAAATTCGTTGTAGAAGCATCTCTCGGGGGTATATGGCTTTTTATGTACCCTCTCTGTGTGCTCTTTTACCCCCTCGCCTTCGGCTCGGGGTAAAAGAACACACAGAGGGTACATAAAAAGCCATATACCCCTCGTGATGCTTCTACAACTTATATTGTTATTTCGAGCCCTGGTTACAAATACTAAGTGACAAGTTGAAGGTAACTTTTAATGACATTTCTGATGAATAAATGAATTTCTTGAATAACAGTGAAATTTGTAGTAAATATTGAGGCAAATAGTTTAGCCACAAAGTAACTGTGCTTTGGGTAAACTTCCTATGGATTATATTTTATGCAGAGATAGAAGTTGTTTTTGTCATTCAGAAGTAATAGCATCTAACCATTAATAATCCGAAAACGGGATAACTTACAAATTTTAAAACTAAATGTGAATCGAGTCTTATTTTCTAATTTGTTCTTTGATCAAATGGATTATAAATCTATAAGATGGGTATGGCTTGTATAAATTGTGGGTATTAGCAGCTTAGCAGATAAGGACCATTTGTGTAGATTTTTGTTGGGAATGTGACATACTCACATTCATCTGTTGTATTGTTTTTAAGTTTGCAAGCTAACTCACATACACTTTAACTACATAGGTCTAATAATTTTTCTCTCAAGATGTTAACAAAATTCACCTATATGTACATGTACATGTATTTGATAATGACAGATGTCTTGTGCCAGAACATAAACAATTTTCAGTGACTAATCATCTTATTGTTTTGTTGTGTTTACAGGTCAGCTGGAAGATCAGATAAAACAACTTGAAAAGGAGAAAGAGGCCCTAATGCAAGAGAAGCACGAAATAAACAGTGACCTGGATTCAGCTAACAAAGAGATAGAAAAACTCAGTCAGATTGTCACGGATCTTCAAACCACTGTTGATCAGGTAATTTCTAAATGCATGTCATCTCTCTTGCTACTAGAATCGATCCCCGTCGGTGGACCCATTGGGCTATTTCTTGTTCCAGCCAGTGCTCAACAACTGGTGTAACGAAAATGCTAATTTTTTATTTTATACTCTATAAAAGAGGGGTGGGATGTAGCTCAGTGGTACAGTGCTCGCTTGATGTGCCGTTGGTCTGGGATCGATCCCCGTCGGTGGGCCCATTGGGATGTTTCTCGTTCCAGCCAGTGCACCATGACTGGTATAACAAAGGCCATGGTATGTGCTATCCTGTCTGTGGTATGGTGCATATAAAAGATCCCTTGCTGCTAATCGAAAAGAGTAGCCCATGAAGTATGAAATGGTGACAGTGGGTTTTCTCTCTCAATATCTGTATGGTACTTAACCATATGTCTGATGCCATATAACCGTAAATAAAATGTGTTGAGTGCGTCGTTAAATAAAACATTTCCTTCCTTCCTTCTTCTCTTGCTAGCTTAGAAAACCCAAACTTGTACATGATAGAGCTCAATCACAGTGGAATATATACAACTGTGATAGCATGTATAAAGACTACCACTGGGCTGTGTCCCGCCCCAACTGTCTTAGAAAAGTTCAAAACCCAAACTTGTACAGGATAGATCTCAGTGGAATATATACCATTGGTGGGATGCATATAGACTACCTGCTCATTGATGACAGTTGTGGTTATACCAGATAGACTGTCAAACCAATATGTTGGCATTTTATTGTGGGTCTAAGTGTGCTGGGTAGTTTTATGTAAGACAGACATTGCTATATATATGTTGGCATTTTATTATTCCAAAGTTACTCAGGATTGGAATTTATTCATTTATAGTTGGTAATTGGCTGCATTAGTAATACAAGGCTGTGGTATGTGCTTTCCTGTCTCGGATCCATTGTTGCTATTGGAAAAATGTAGCAGGTTTTCTCTGATGACTACGTGTCAGAATTACTAAATGTTTGACATCCATCATCAATGTGCTCTAGTGGATGTCGTTAAACAAAACAAACTTTAGTAACATAAAATATGTCTATTGAAGAAATTAGAACTTAGTGTTCGGATTTGCATGGTATTTGATTGTCAATGGCATTAACCTCACAACCACAAAAATGGATGTGTGTGTGTGTGTGTGTGTGTGTGAACCTCCAACTGAATTAGAGTCTTCTAGTTACACATTTTTTTTTTTCTTACTTTTTTTCAGCATAATAGTTCCTTAATCCTATTAATACAATATTTTATACACTTTAGCTAATGTTTCGATTTATTTTTGACAGAACCAAGTTACACATGATGAAAGTCAGAAGCAGACAATAGAGACTCTGAAACAAGAACTGGAAGATTCTCGGGCCCATTCAATTACTGTGCAGGAGGAGAGAGACCAGGAGAAAAAGAGTCGCGTTGGCTTTGAATCTCAGCTCGTAGAGTACCACGAGTACAAGAAACATGCAGAAACAGATATTGTGAGTTCATGCTGTGTATATAGTTTATTAGTTACCTACCGGTCCAACCTCAGTGGATTATAGGTTTTGTCTCCATCCTTCTGTCTGTCTGTCCCACATATAGTTTTTTGGACTTTTTTTTCACAATGCCTCAAGATATACTGAGCTGAAAGGTTGTGTATATCTTTATTGTATACTATTACAGATAAAGTGTAACTTTCATGGTGATTTACTTATGTTTCACAGTTATGGGAATTGAACTTAGGGTATGTCTGGCATAGTAAAGGACATGTATTGCTTTAGCATTCTCAGAATGCTTGTTTGAGAAGGAAAACAGGAGTTTTTTTTAATTGCAGCACCAATAATATGTATCTCTATTACAATAAGGGATGGAATTTAGCTCAGATGTGGTGGGTTGCAGGATCACCCTCAATGGACTTGTTTTTTTAATTTTTAATTCCATCTCATCGAGTATCCCACTACTGGGAAAGTGCATATAGAAGATCCCTTGCTGCTTTATGGTGGCAGCTGGGTATCTTTCTCATCAAAATGTCAAAATAACCATGTTAGACACCAAATAGCCATAGTTTAAAAATAACCATGTTAGACACCAAATAGCCATAGTTTAAAAATAACCATGTTAGACACCAAATAGCCATAGTTTAAAAATAACCATGTTAGACACCAAATAGCCATAGTTTAAAAATAACCATGTTAGACACCAAATAGCCATAGTTTAAAAATAACCATGTTAGACACCAAATAGCCATAGTTTAAAAATAACCATGTTAGACACCAAATAGCCATAGTTTAAAAATAACCATGTTAGACACCAAATAGCCATAGTTTAAAAATAACCATGTTAGACACCAAATAGCCATAGTTTAAAAATAACCATGTTAGACACCAAATAGCCATAGTTTAAAAATAACCATGTTAGACACCAAATAGCCATAGTTTAAAAACAACCATGTTAGACACCAAATAGCCATAGTTTAAAAATAACCATGTTAGACACCAAATAGCCATAGTTTAAAAATAACCATGTTAGACACCAAATAGCCATAGTTTAAAAATAACCATGTTAGACACCAAATAGCCATAGTTTAAAAATAACCATGTTAGACACCAAATAGCCATAGTTTAAAAATAACCATGTTAGACACCAAATAGCCATAGTTTAAAAATAACCATGTTAGACACCAAATAGCCATAGTTTAAAAATAACCATGTTAGACACCAAATAGCCATAGTTTAAAAATGTGGAGATGTATCCTTTTCCTTCCTTTTTTATCGGAATAAAACCAAGAGCAAAATTAAATTGTTTACTTTAATATAACTTATAAATGTTCAATGTAAACAATAAAATATTGTCAGAATACTCTAGTCATGGCTACATTTGTCATTATTTGATGTTTGACACCGGCCTCAGTGGCATCGTGGTAGGCCATCGGTCTACAGGCTGGTAGGTACTGGGTTCGTATCCCAGTCGAGGCATGGGATTTTTAATCCAGATACCGACTCCAAACCCTGAGTGAGTGCTCCGCAAGGCTTAATGGGTAGGTGTAAACCACTTGCACCGACCAGTGATCCATAACTGGTTCAACAAAGGTCATGGTTTGTGCTATCCTGCCTTTGGGAAGCGCAAATAAAAGATCCCTTGCTGCTAATCGGAAGAGTAGCCCATGTAGTGGCGACAGCGGGTTTCCTCTCAAAATCTGTGTGGTCCTTAACCATATGTCTGACGCCCTATAACCATAAATAAAATGCGTCGTTAAATAAAATATTTCTTTCTTTTCTTTCTTGATTTGATGTTTGTAAGTGTATGAATAAAACTGCAAATTAGGTTGAAGATTTCAACTCAAAACTAAAATAAGATAATTTGTTAGAAGACACTTGTCTGAATAGTAAAAAGGTGGGCATAAACAGAGTTTACTTTGTTACATTAGTAACAATATTCTCCATACTTTTATTTCACAGATTGAAATGAGAAATGAAATTACACAGCTCCAGTCGAAGTTGGCTTCACTGGAAGATGATTGTGCCCAGAAGGATGCATCCATTTCCAAGCTGAAGGATGAGAAGGTTGAATTGGAAATGAAGATGGCTGAAATGGAGGAATTCAAAGATCGTAAGATATTAATACATTTACTCTCCCCCAAAATATAATCCGTAATCCCCCAATGCCTCCATTAAACATAATGGCTGACAAACTGGATATTCCTGATAGAAGTATAAAATGTTGTGTATTTTGATTGGTGCAGTGGCATTTCTCTGCCATATGTAAATTTCTTTTTGGAGTTAGTCAGTATCTGTCGGTTATGCCCCATGTACCGTATATCTTCGCCTGTAAGTCGATCTCGGCTATAAGTCGAGTCCCTAATTTCAAGCCCTGAAAACTTATTTTTTTATAGACCCGTTTATAAGTCGACCCATGAAAAACTACTTATAAATATTGAAATATTTCTTATTTTCAGCACATGAGAACAATAATATTTGAACAAAAGAAAATTATTTTACAAACTTCGGTTTTCACGTTTTGTACATCGCAATATGATCAGACTATTCCAATCAAACTATCATTATTACATAGCATCAAAACGAAATATTCCCTTAGTAGAGAGTGAAAGCTGTTTGACTGTTACTGTATAGTACTGTACAGATGGTTTTGTGCACAGACAACAACTTTATTTATAAACACTGACAACAGATCACTACGATAAAACTGAAAGTATCACGTTTTGCCGCCATATTAATACATGTAAGGAGGATAACTCTGGAAAGTACACTGGTTTTTGTACTAAATGATGTGTGTCCCTATTGCTCTAGATAAGTGAACTGCAGAGATCAGTCTATTTTAAGGGAAAGCTTAGTAATATTCATGAAGTTAATCACCGCCAAAACATTGTTTGAACAACCATTAATGCCAGTGACCAGATTTCAAAATAAACTCAGGCAACAGGTAATTAGTATTGTTTACATTTTTACTATTAGTTATGACTGTTAATTTAACTAAGTGGACTGTTGTCTTGGCATGTGAGTGAGATCGTACGCCTTTTCGCATAACCAAAACCGTTCTAATGCCAAAAAAAATAGGTTATAAAAAATAAATGTCTCAAATTAACATATTTGAGTATAAATACATGGCATACTTCAACAATAAAACTTGTAAAATAATCCCCAAAACAGTAATATTTTTTGGTGAAATTTAAGGCAGTATGTGGAGCAAAGAAATGGAATATGGTCTTTGGACCTCAGGGCTTTAGATTGCATTAAGCAATGTGCCCAAAATACATCTGCCAAAAATAATCATGCCCAAATTAACTACAAAGCACCTGACCTCAAAATATTTTACCTTAAAACCACTGAAATGTTACAGTTAATTAGATTAAAATAACTTGAAATGCATTTCTGAATATTGACAACTTTATACAGCTGTTAATGACAGTACTGAACTAAAATGACCTTCCTGCACTCAGAAAAGACAACATTTTTATTTTATTGTCATGGTGTATATTTAAACTGAATCATGCTTCTGTTTACATTTGTTCCCAATTCTTGTTATGTTTTTGCTCTAAAATAACAGTATCAATTGTTGTAGTTGAGTTATTTTCTTCCATGCATTTCTATTGGTGCTGCCAAGACTGTAATGCAGTCACAATCTGTCTTAATAATAAATGCTTTTGCAACATCATCATTTAGTAAAATAATTGTCACTTGATTATAATTAACTATTTATTCTCAGTTAAAGGTCATTAGTGATTAAGCATTTCTTTTCTTTTCTTTTCTTTTTTTAAATTGAAAAGAGTGAACAAACAATGTATTTCTTTACATTAGCCTGTAAAAAAAATATTCTCAAGTATTTTATGTCATAAAAGGTTAGCACTTTCTTTATAATTGATCTAAAATCTGTGTTTGTTCTAATATATCTGGATTATAATTTGTTTTGTTTTTTCTTCAGATTTCGAAAAGGAAAAGAATGAATTACAGCAGCAAATTAAAAAACTCAATGAGAAGATTGAATATGAGAAACAACCAAACATTGCTTTTGAGAAGGAAAACGAAGAACTGCATCAAAAGGTTAGTATGCTGATAAGATTAAACTTAACTGCATGTATTTATTACTCGAGTCTGCTTAAATAATTTTTTTCCATTCACTTAATTTTATTAAATTGTAAACACATTTAAGTTATAATTTATTCATATTTAAACATATTTTTGGGAATTCTTTCGTTCATGCACATAAAAAACAAAGTCACTTACCTTTGCCATTTTTCACTCTGCCTGTCATTCTCCTCATTACTATATTGAAAAATTATTTTCACTTTCTTCCATGTAGTCTGTTTTTATGCTGTTCCGTTTATCATGTTTCATAATTGTATACTTTTAAAAAGAATATGGACCCACCTGTCTTTACCCCCTACCAACCCCCCCCCCCCAACCTCAACCACCTAAATTATTTCCGTATTTCTGATTGGTAATTGTGACTTAACACTTGGTGATTTGTAAAATAGGTGCAGACCCTAGTTTCAATCCATAAAAATGGACACTAAATTTGGTTAATCTATAAACTTGTAACACATTTGGATAAAGTTACAACAGAGTGTAACAAGAGCCTGTGATGTTGAAAAGGATAAATATTCTTAAAAATAGATTAGCACTCATCTCCATAACCTTTATTTTTCAGAGGTACATGCATTTAAAAAAATATAGAACATACATTTCGTGGTATTAGAAACAGTACGATGACCAAAAGCAATAAAATTGGAGCAGTGTCTGATTTCAGTTATCAAAAATAGCTCTAATAGTGAAAAATACATTACATAGTGTTTAAAAACTAGAGTCTGTTACTTTAATAAAACAGTTTTAGGCCAGTTTATATTTGACAAAGATTTTCAACTTAATGAAATCGGATGGATAAATTTATGACATTACTTTTTAATTTAGCTGTATTTCGTGTTGGTCCATAAAATCCATCTAAATACCCAATTAGTTTAATTTAGCTGTATTTCGTGTTGGTCCATAAAATCCATCTAAAAACCCAATTAGTTTAATTTAGCTGTATTTCGTGTTGGTCCATAAAATCCATCTAAAAACCCAATTAGTTTAATTTAGCTGTATTTCGTGTTGGTCCATAAAATCCATCTAAAAACCCAATTAGTTTAATTTAGCTGTATTTCGTGTTGGTCCATAAAATCCATCTAAAAACCCAATTAGTTTAATTTAGCTGTATTTCGTGTTGGTCCATAAAATCCATCTAAAAACCCAATTAGTTTAATTTAGCTGTATTTCGTGTTGGTCCATAAAATCCATCTAAAAACCCAATTGGTTTAATTTAGCTGTATTTCGTGTTGGTCCATAAAATCCATCTAAATACCCAATTAGTTTAATTTAGCTGTATTTCGTGTTGGTCCATAAAATCCATCTAAAAACCCAATTAGTTTAATTTAGCTGTATTTCGTGTTGGTCCATAAAATCCATCTAAAACCCCAATTAGTTTAATTTAGCTGTATTTCGTGTTGGTCCATAAAATCCATCTAAATCCCCAATTAGTTTAATTTAGCTGTATTTCGTGTTGGTCCATAAAATCCATCTAAAAACCCAATTAGTTTAATTTAGCTGTATTTCGTGTTGGTCCATAAAATCCATCTAAATACCCAATTAGTTTAATTTAGCTGTATTTCGTGTTGGTCCATAAAATCCATCTAAAAACCCAATTAGTTTAATTTAGCTGTATTTCGTGTTGGTCCATAAAATCCATCTAAAAACCCAATTAGTTTAATTTAGCTGTATTTCGTGTTGGTCCATAAAATCCATCTAAAACCCCAAATAGTTTAATTTAGCTGTATTTCGTGTTGGTCCATAAAATCCATCTAAATACCCAATTAGTTTAATTTAGCTGTATTTCGTGTTGGTCCATAAAATCCATCTAAAAACCCAATTAGTTTAATTTAGCTGTATTTCGTGTTGGTCCATAAAATCCATCTAAATACCCAATAGTTTAATTTAGCTGTATTTCGTGTTGGTCCATAAAATCCATCTAAAACCCCAATTAGTTTAATTTAGCTGTATTTCGTGTTGGTCCATAAAATCCATCTAAATACCCAAATAGTTTAATTTAGCTGTATTTCGTGTTGGTCCATAAAATCCATCTAAATACCCAAATAGTTTAATTTAGCTGTATTTCGTGTTGGTCCATAAAATCCATCTAAATACCCAATTAGTTTAATTTAGCTGTATTTCGTGTTGGTCCATAAAATCCATCTAAATACCCAATAGTTTAATTTAGCTGTATTTCGTGTTGGTCCATAAAATCCATCTAAATACCCAAATAGTTTAATTTAGCTGTATTTCGTGTTGGTCCATAAAATCCATCTAAATACCCAAATAGTTTAATTTAGCTGTATTTCGTGTTGGTCCATAAAATCCATCTAAATACCCAATTAGTTTAATTTAGCTGTATTTCGTGTTGGTCCATAAAATCCATCTAAATACCCAAATAGTTTAATTTAGCTGTATTTCGTGTTGGTCCATAAAATCCATCTAAATACCCAATAGTTTAATTTAGCTGTATTTCGTGTTGGTCCATAAAATCCATCTAAAAACCCAATTAGTTTAATTTAGCTGTATTTCGTGTTGGTCCATAAAATCCATCTAAATACCCAATAGTTTAATATATGCAGGGCTTCTAGAATTGTTTTTAAATCCACTAGCCATGGGATCAATGATTTTTGAAAATGTACTAGTCACGATTAAAAATTAACTAGCCCTACTTTACTTTAAGTTAATACCATTTTACTAAATAATAGTAATAATCAGATATTTCACCTACTGAGAGAGACAGAGCTTAAAAACACTAGCATTGGGGGTTCGTGTGGGATAAGGATATTAATATTTACAAAATAGACTTAACTACAACCTTTGACTCTTTCTTCTTTTTTCACTAGCCATTGGGCATGTTATTTACTAGCCCAACACTAAATATCACTAGACATGGGAGTAGGGCTACCATAATCTAGAAGTCCTGATATGAGACAGTGGTTTAATGAGTTTTCTTTCTTTCATTTTTCACTAGCCAGTGGGCATGTTATTTACTAGCCCAACACTAAATATCACTAGACATGGGAGTAGGGCTACCATAATCTAGAAGTCCTGATATGAGACAGTGGTTTAATGAGTTTTGTTTCTTTCTTTTTTCACTAGCCATTGGGCATGTTATTTACTAGCCCAACACTAAATATCACTAGCCATGGGAGTAGGGCTACCATAATCTAGAAGTCCTGATATGAGACAGTGGTTTAATGAGTTTTCTTTCTTTCTTTTTTCAGCTTGAAGAGGTAAAACAGAATCTTCAGTCGGAAAGGGAGGTAACCAAGGAAATGAAAGAAGAGAAAAATCAGTTGATAGCATCTCATTCAACGGTGGTGAAAGAACTCGATGAAACTATCTCATCACTAAATGAAAAAAGTGAACATTTAACAACAGAGTTAGCTGAAAGAGAGAAACGAATTCTTCAGTTGAACCAAACTATTAATCAAACCACAGAAGACATTTCTTCATTGCAGTCCTCAAATTCATCAGCAGTTCAAAATTATTCAGAAAAGCTTAATGATTTTGAAAACAAGTGTGAAAGTCTGGCTGGTGAAGTTACTGATTTAGAAAATAAAGTTCATGATCTCAATCAGATTATTGAAGAAAGAAATGCAGAGGTTGCTGGATTGAAGTCATCTTTAGAAGAACAGAAATCTGAAACCACTGATCTGGAATTAGTAGTGAAAAAACTGAATCGACAGATTGAACTTGTAGAAGAAAATCAGAGTGAAAAAGGCAAGCTGTTTGATGAAAAATCGCAGTCCCTGTTGACTCAGCTGTCTGAGCTGGAGACAGAACTGTCAGAAAGAGAGAAGACAAAAGCTGCTCTTGAAATGCAGATTGAAAGTCTGACAAAGAATCTTGAGAGTCAAGTTTCACGTAATGATGCTCTAAAAGAATCACTGGAAGAGAAATGTAAAGAAGTGGAGTCACTTTGTGAACAGCATCAGAATTTGACTGAGTTAGAAACATCTCTGAAGACTGAATTAGGGAAAGAAAAGGAGGAGCATAATAAAACTAAGGGTGAGGCTGAACAGATGCTTGGTGAACTGGAGTATTTGAAAAGACAGACACATGAAAAAGAAACTGAGATCACATCGTCTGACAATCAGATAAAAGAGATGTCTGCTGTCATAGCTGAAAAGGAAAAGTTTATTGAAGAGCTTACAAGTCAGGTTACTGCAATGGAAACAAGTCTAGATACTGTACAATCAGAAAAGCAGAAGATTCAGGGAGATCTTGATCAGAAAGTAGAGGAGATGGTTCTTTTGTCTGATAAATTGAATAATGTTGAAAACCAGAATGTTTCGCTTCAAGGGGAAATTGAGAAATTACAAACATCGGTTGAGGAATCGAAATCTCAAGCAAAAGAATTTTCTGAACAACTTCAAACTTTACAGGCAGAGATTTTGGAAAAGGATGAAAAAATTTCTTCTTTATCTCATTCTCTTGATGCAGATAGTTCCAAAATGCAATCAGTTTTAGAAGAAAAGGACACAAAAATAAGATCTCTTATTGATAATTTGGAAGAACTTAACACTCACGCTGTAACCTCTGCGGAGATGATTCAGTCCTTGGAATCCAAGTTAGAAGTTAGTGATTCTAAACTGCAAGAATATATAGGAATGTTTAGTGAGAAAACTAGTCAGATTGAAACAATGACTGCAGAACTTCTGGTTCAGAATCAAAAGTGTTCAGATCTGGAAACAGTGGTTCAGAAGTTGAAGGAATTAAAGGATGAACAGACATTGAAGTATTCAGATGTGGAAAGACTGTCTCAAGAACTGCAAGAAAAATGTTCTAGTCTTGAAAACGAGGTCAAATGTGAAAAGAAAAAATACTTAAATCTAGAAAGTACTCAAGAAGAATTGCAGGAGACAAAAGATCAACTTTTACAAAAGTTCAGTGAAGTGGAATCAAAACTTCAAGAGGTAGAAGTGCAGAAAGATGGTTTAGCTGAACAGTTAGAAATTGCACTTCAGAAATTGGAAGAAGCTAATACTGAATTGACTCAAAAATGTTCAGAACTGATTTCTTCACAGCAAAAAGTATCTGACCTAGAGTCACAACTTGATGAGCTGACCAAAAATAAAGAAGGTCAAGACAGATTACTAGACCGTCTACAGGCGGAGCAGAGTTCCTTGGCCACTGACATGGAGAAGGCTACTGAGGACAAGGACCAACAGGCAGAGCAGGTGAGGACTTTGCTTGAGAATAATCAGATTCTGTTGCAGGAGAATGAGAATTTGTCAGGTGTTGTGAAGGAGCACAAATATAAAGTTAGTGTTTTATTAAATGATATTGAAAATCTCCAAGGTGAAGTGAATAACCTTAATGAGTATTTGAGTGTGGAAAAAGAAGCCAGTAGTGTTCATAAGCAGCAGGTAGCAACAGAGAAGCAAGATTTACTTGATAAGTTGGATGAAGTGGTTATGTGTTTAAACTCTGAAAAAGATAATGTTGCTCGAATCTCTTCTGAAAAACAAGATCTTCTAACAAGATTGAATAGTAGTGAATCTAACAGTGTTAGCCTGCATGATGAAATCAGCAGACTAAAAGACTTACTAACATCTAAAGAGACATTAGTGTCAGAAACGCTGGTAGAAAAACAAACCTTTGAAGATCAGCTATCAGCAATAAAGGAGTCCTTCCACAAAACCAAAGAGAACATGTCTGATGAAATTCATCAGCTGTGTGATAAAAATAAGGCTCTTTTAGAATCTGAAACTGTTCTTAAGAAAGATATTGATCATCTTTCAAAGTCACTTCTGGATATTCAGCAAGAAGCTGAAATGGCCAATTCACAATATAACAAAGCTCAAACTGATATGGCTCAAATGCAAAGTGAAATCCAAACTCTGACAGAATCTATGCAAGTAGCCAATGAGCATTTGTCTTCATTGCAGAAAGACAATGAATTGATGTCTCAAAGAGTGTGTGAACTGCAGCTAATGCTAGATGGTGCTAAAAATGAAACTGCTACATTGACTAAACAGGTTAGTGATCTTAGTGCAGAATGTGAACTGAAGAGAGAAGATTCAGAGACACTGTCGACTGACTTGAAAAAGGTCAGTCTAGACTTCAGTTATCACACTGATATGTGTAGGTCACAAATACAGTCCTTGACGTCCCAAGTAGAGCAACAGAATGCAGAGATTTCTTCACTGAATGCCAGTTTGAGTGAAGCTAACAGTTCCATTAAGAGTTTGAATGAGAAGCTGGAGGAAAAACAACAAGAGGTTGAAACATTGATTCTTAAACACGATGAGAATATTAGTCAGTTGTCTTCCTTGCATGCACTTAATTCTGAGAAACTTTCTGCTATGCATGAAGAAGAAATTCATAATTTTTGTAGCACACAAAAGCATGAACTGAGCAAAGAATTAGCTAAGTCTGCACAGCTTGGTGAGGATCTCAAGACTTTGTCTTCTAAGTATGAAATGCTTGAATCTCAGCTACAAACTTTGCATGTTGAACATGATAAGAAGGAATCTGCTCTTGCTTCTTTGTCTTCTGAGCATGTTGATGTTGTTAATCGTTGTTCAAGTTTGCTTGCTGAGGTTGATAGTCTTAAGTCAGTGTTGTCAGATTTAGAAAATAAGTTGCATGACAAAGAATCAGAACTTAGTCAGAATAAAGTTAGAATTGATGAAATCCTACAAGACAATGACAGTCTTAAGAATGAGCTTGCCAATGTGAATTTTAGTCTTGAAAGTGTAATGTATGAAAAAGTATCTCTTTCTGAAGAGTTAATTGAAAAAACTGAAGTGTTAAACCAAAGAGAAACTGAGTTCATGAAAAAGAAGGATGAACTTCTAACAGTAGTGTCTGAAAAAGAAAAACAAATTTCTCATATTTTAGGTGAAAATGATACTAAGTTGGCAAGTGTTGAACAGAGTTTGAATGAAACACAGGACCAGCTTCATAAAGTCCAGCAGCTGCTTCAAGAAAGAGAACAACTGATATCTGAGAAAGATGATAGGCTAAGTGAAGTATCTGTCCAGAGTGCAATGATCATTGAAGAGTTGAATGTAGTACAGCAACAGAAAGAATCAATTGGTGCAGAATTTGCTTTGCTTAATCTGTCTCTCAAAAAGACCAATAAAGAACTTGAGAAATCCCAGTCCGAAGAAAAAGAACTGAAAAATGTAAAAGATTTACTGACTGAACAAGTCCAACAGCTCACCAGTAAAATTCAGTCTCAAGAATGTCAAGTAGAAGAGCAGAAAGAATCTATTACAGAGTTAACAGCATCAGTGAAAGAACAACGTGAGAAAATAAATGGTCTTACAGAAGTGTTGGAAGGTTGTGAGCATACTATTGAGCAACAGGAGCACAATATTGAACAACTGCACGCCAAGATTCTTGACCTTGAAAACTTGTGTTCATCAAGAGATCTTAATCTGCAGGAGTGTTCCACAAATATATCATCATTAGAAAGTAGTCTAGAAGAGAAACAAGGTGCTTTGGATGCCTCAAATGAATCCATGCAGAAGCTTTGTCAAGATTTAGAAGAAAAGAGAGAACAGATTGATAAGCTTCAAAGCGATGTGTCAAACACAACATCGGAGCTGAAAACGGCATTGTCAGAATGTAATGACTGGCAAAGTAGTTTCCAGCAGTCTGAACATAAGCTTGAACAAAGGTTACTTGAAATTAATGAACTGGAAAGTAAGCTTGATGTAATCACCCAAGAAAATGCTACATTAAGAAAAAATGTAAATGATATACAAAGCCATACTGATGAAATTAATGAAAGAAAGGGCAATGAAATTGAAACATTAAGTAACTTGCTAGAAAAAGCTGAGACACAAGTTAGTCTGGAAGTAAACCATTCACAAGAACTTAAAGAAGAACTCCGATCCACCAATGAAAAGAAAACAGAGATAGAAAAACAGCTTCAGTTGTCCGAGGAGCATAATTCTCATCTCAACAATGAAGTAAAAACTGCCAAGATAGAGTTATCTCAGAACGAAAAAGAATTACAGCTACTTAACATTAAGAAAGAACACCTGGAAACTGATTTAGAGATTGCACAGAAACAGATTAGTGATATTCAGCTTTCTCTTGAAACTTCTGAAAAACAGGCAGTTTACCTGCAAGAGCAGCTTGCTTCCAAACATTCTGAATATGATAGTTTGTCAAAAACACTTCGAGAAATGCAGACAACAATGGATTCTCTTAATGAAAACATAAATTGTACCAGTGTTCAGTTAACAAAAGTAGTAGAAGACAAGTCAGTGTTGCAGATTCAGATTGATCAGTTGACAGAAGAACTTAGTGATGAAATGCATAGAAGATGGGCAGAGATTTCAAGCTTGAACAAACAAAACCTACAGTACAGAAATGATATAAAATCCCTGAACACCATGATCATGGATACACAAAAGAAATTGTTAGAAACAGAAAGTATGAATTTGCTTTTGGAAGAGCAACTGACAGAAACTAAGACTCGGTTACAAGATGTCATTTCTGATCATAAAACAGAAACTGAAACATTAAGAAACCAGATATCAGAAGTAATTAACATGCACAAAGCTGAAAGTACTGCAAGCAATGACCAATTACAGGAGGCAACAAAAAATATTTCAGACTTAGAATCGCAATTAAAATCATTAAACATTCATCTGGAATCCACAGTAACAGAAAAGATAGAGCTGGAGTCAAAACTAAATAGATCTCAAAGTGATATCTTGGATGTCCAAACAGAATTGGATGATGAAAAAATCTTGAAGGGAGAGTTAATAAACCAGCTGGAAAACATTATGGGAGAAAAGACAACATTGCAAGAAGAGTTGAATTTGAATCTGGTTGCCCAAAAAGATCTTGAAAACCGGATGCAGCAACTGAGAGAATCTTTACATCACACAAATGAGTCTCAGGAAGAAGAATTAAGACTTCTGAATAGTCAGATTGCTGCTGTAACAAAAGAAAACCAAGATCTTAAAGATGAACTGACAATTTCTCAAACAAGACTGTCAGAGATCAAGTTAAAACTGACAACAGCTATAGAAGAAAAAGATAAGAAAATTTATAAACTGTCAGAAACCTGCAAGTCTTTGCATCAGAGCTGTGATGAAGAAAAAGCTAATGCTGAACAAAAGATGTTGACATTAAATGAAGCACATGAAATGGATAAGCAGAAACTTGAAACCAAATTAGAAGAATTTGTTCAGCTAATAGTGGTGAAAGACACCGAGTTGGAGGAAATTACTGTTGAACGAAATGATTTATTAGTGGATGTTGAAAACAAAATGAAAAAAGTGACACAACTATTGGAAAATATAGATGAGCTAAACAGAAACTTGGATAAACATTGTGTAGAACTGGATGAATGCAAGGAAAAGAAAGATGAAATTGAAAGAAAACTACATGACAGAAACCGAGAACTGGAGGAAGTACAAACATCTTTACAAGCTACCATTGAAGAAAAGGATCAAATCCTATTGAATCTGAAAGACATTACTGACAAAATAAACTCTTTGAATGAAGATAACAGGAACTTGAAACTCATTTCAGATAATGAAATAAAACAAATATTGGGAGAAAAAGAAAATATTCAGTTGCTACTGGAAGAAAAGAGTGAACAGCATAAAGAGGTGTGTTTACAGTTAGATTCACTTCAAGAATCATTGACGATAACAGTAAAGGAAATGGAAAAAAGGAATAATGATTTTGAAGACATGCAGAAAGAGTTGGCTGCAGTTAACAAAAAACTTGAAAATGTTGAAACTGAATGTCACTCATATGAAAACAAATTTCATGAAAAAGCTAGAATTCTTGATCAGGCCAATGAAAAAATCGAAGAATTATCTCAAATATTAAGCAGTGCAATTGAAGGGTCTAAGCAAGTAATACATGAAAACAATGAATTAACTGAGAAACTTAACAAAAGTTGTGTTAATGAAACTGAAAAAGATCAGAAAATATTGGTGCTGGATGATGAAATAAAAGTTCTTAAGAAGTGTAGATTAGACTTGGAAACTGAGGTAGAAGGTTTGAAAAACATTGCAATAGAGAAAAGCAAAACAATAGAAAAATTGACTGCAGAAGTAAGTGAGATATCACAAGAGCTTTCTCAGAGAGAAGCTACTGTATCCATACTCCAGAGTGAATGTGGTCAGTTATCAAAAGAGATTGAATCAAGGGGAATGACAGAACAAGAATTACAAGAATGCAAGCAGTCCTTAGAAAATCAGCTACAAGCTATGAAACGAAATATAGATTTGCAGCAGTGTTCAAGTTCTGAGCAAAGACTACATTTTGAAAATAGTTTAAGAGAACAGGAAACAATCAGTCTAACACTTGTAGATGAAGTGGAACAATTAACAAATAGGTTCTTGTCAGCAGAAGCTACTGTTTCTCAAGTCTTACAAAGCAAACATGAGGCAGTCAGAAACTTATCTGTCATATCTGAACATTTGAGATGCAAAAGTGAAGAACTGGAGTCATCTGATCTGAAAATTAAAGAATTGTCCCAGGAGCTCGATGACATAAATGTGAAAGCTGACCATTTGCAACAGCAAGTGACTGCTTCAGAAGCAGAACATTCAAAGGTGAAAACTTTGTTGGGTGAAAAGATTAATGAGATGGACTCATTACAGTTGCAGATAAATCATCTCGAGGATGATAAGTTGAAAGTAGAAAATAATATTGAGCAGTTGCAAGAAGTGATTCAGGGTCTTGAGAAACATTTGAGCCAAGCAGAATCTGAAAAACATGAATTACTATTGGAACTTCAAAACAAGGAAGCTGTTAATGCTGTTATGGCTACAGAAGTTGAAAATTTGAATGTCCAACTCAATTCATCCAGTTCTGCTGTTAGTAAGATTATAAAACAAAAATGTCAAGAGATAGCAAAACAATCCTCGATTACAGAACTACTGAATACAAATGAAATTCAGTTGAACACTACATTACAAGAAAAAGAAAACCTAGAACAGAATGTTCTTCAACTTCAGGATATGCTCAGTGCCAAGAACATAGCCATTGATGATGCCACTGAAGCTCTGAAGAATGTAACAACTGAAAAAAACAGGTTGGACATTATTGTGGAAGAGAATCACCTTAAAATTGAAGAACTTGGTAAAAAGATCTGTGAATCATGTGATCTATCAGAAGACCAGAATATTCAGCTTAGTAGATTGAACCAAGAGAAGGAGAAATATGAAACACTAGTCAAAGTCTTAGAAGACAAAATATTGGCTGCAGATGCTGAAGTGTCACAATTGAAAGCTACTGTTGAAGACTACAACTCAAGATTTAAGATGCTTCAGGACGAGAGTGAACTTAGTAAGGATTCATTTAATGAAAAATTAAATAATCTGATGGCTGAGCTTGCTGACACTAAAGACTGTAAAGAAAAAGTTGAAAAAGAAATTATGAATACTCGTACCAGACTTGATGAAGTTGAAGAGCAGATTGTCACTGAAAAACAAATAAGTACTGACAGAATTGCTGCACTTGAAGCAGAAATAATTGAAGTCCAAAAACGTCTTGCTGAAACTGTCCATGAATCTGAACAGAACTGTTCTGAAAAAGAAAACTACCAGCAGATACTGCTTGAAAAGAATGGTCAATTAGAAATTATAAGAAATGAATTAGAAGAAACCACTCAAGCTGTAGCTTCTCATGAGAGTGTTGTTTCTTCACTGATGGGTAAAACCAAAGAGCTCTCCAGAAGTAATGTCATGCTGCAAAACCGTCAAGAGGAGAATAAGTTGACTGTAGAACAACTTAGACGGAATATTGACAGGTTGACCACCCAGTGTGATAGTCTGGTTTCTGATAAGGAACGTGTTTTGTCAGAACTAGAAATGACTAAATCATCACTGGATTCAGAAAAGTCTTCTCTGATGGCAGAACTAGGTCATTCTAATGCTTGTAAGACAAGTTTAGAAAAAGATTGTGAAAATCTGCAAAAGCAAGAGGAGTGTTTAAGTGCTGACAAAGCGGCTTTAGAAAATGAACTAGCTATGTCTGCAGGGAATATTTTGGAAATCAAGGAAGAATTAAATCAACAGAAGGAAATGTATCAGATGTTGGAGCAAGAAAAAGATGTAATGATGACAGATTTCAAATCACTTAAAGAACATCACAACCTTTTAAAGAAGGGCAATGAAGAAATGACATTAAAGATCAGCTCTTTAACTGAGAACTTGGATTTCTTGACCTTGAAAATAAAAGAGATGGAAGCAGAACATGAAGAGTTGATGCATAGCCAGAAACAAGCTGAATCAGAAAGGTCTGAATGTGAGATACAGATAGAGTCTTTGAAAGCAGATCTTGAAAATATGAGAGAATCCTGTACAGAGTTAGGTTGCAAATTGAAGACCACACTGGAACAAAAATGTCTACTGGAAGAGCAAGTCAAGGAATTTGAAGTTATTGTCATCGGCAAGGAAAACGCAAATGAACAACTAAAAGATGATTTGCAGTTGTCACAAAATGAAGTGAATTTATTATCTAAAACACTTAAAAGTTTAGAAGATCAGCTATCAGAAAAGGAACAGGTAATAGAGCGGGTGTCTGTTGAATATGGAGAAACCAGAAAACGGTTTGATATAGAGCTAGCTCTAGCAGAGACTGCTAAGAAGGAATATGAACTGCAGCTGCAGTTTGTCAAGACTGAGAAAATGATGAGCGATGAGACTTCAGAGTCACAGCTAAATGCTGCTAGATCTGAAATAACAGAACTCTTAGAACTAAATAGACAGCTAAAAGCTGAACTAGAACAACTGTCAACAGTCAATACACGGCAGAAAGCTGACCTGGAACAGCTGTCAACAGCTAATACACAACAGAAAGCTGAACTGGAACAACTGTCAACAGTCAACACACAACAGAAGGCTGAACTGGAACAACAGTTGACAGAAAATACCCAGCTAAAAGCTGAAGTGGATCAACTATCGACAGTGAATACACAGCAGAAAGCTGAACTGAAACAACAGTTGACAGATAACACTCAGCTAAAAGCTGAAGTGGAACAACTATCGACAGTCAACACACAACAGAAAGCTGAAGTGGATCAATTATCGACAGTCAACACACAACAGAAAGCTGAACTGGAACAACAGTTGACAGATAACACCCAGCTAAAAGCTGAACTGGAACAACTGTCACCAAATAACACCCAGCTAAAAGCTGAAGTGGATCAGCTATCGACATTTAACACACAACAGAAAGCTGAACTGGAACAACTGTCAACAATGAACACACAACAGAAAGCTGAACTGGAACAACTGTCAACAAATAACACCCAGCTACAAGCTGAAGTGGATCAACTATCGACAGTCAACACACAACAGAAAGCTGAACTGGAACAACAGTTGACAGAAAACACTCAGCTAAAAGCTGAACTGGAACAACGGTTGACAGATAACACTCAGCTAAAAGCTGAATTGGAACAACTGTCAACAATCAACACACAACAAAAAGCTGAACAGGAACAACTGTCAATAGATAGCACAGACCTAAAAGCTGAACTGGAAAAGCTTCACATTGATTGTGCTCAACTGGAGGATAAGCTTACTCAGCAAGAGGCACAATCTTTAATTTTAACTGGTTGTTTAGAAGAAAATGTACTGAAAACTTCATCACAGGATTCAGTAATCCAAAAACTTAACATACAGCGTAAATGTTTGGAAATGTCAAAACTTGCTCTTTCTCAGAACATCCAAAAAACAAATGCCAGGATTGAAGAAGTTGAAAAGGAGTTGAGCAATGCATTGCAAGCCTCAGAATCTCATAGTGTTATCTCCAAAGAATGTGATTCACGAGTAAAAGATCTTGAAAACGAGAATCATGTTTTAGAACTGGCATTAGAGGAAACAAAGTCATCATGGGAAAAAGATAAAGTGAAATGCGAAAATCTTACTGTTGAACTGGAGAACTATACAGAACAATACAAGCATGCTGAAGAAGATGTCCTGGAGAAAGAAGTACAGATTCAGATGCTATGTAGTGAATTGTCGTCTGTCTCTGATGCGTATGATGGTTGTAAATGTGCTTTAGAGAAAAGAATGCAAGAAGTGAGAAATATGTCTGTCACATTCATTCAGCTCAAAGAAAAACTTCAAAATATTGAAGTCTGTTTGTCAGAAAGAAATGAAATGTTGTTGAAATCCAAAGCAGCAAATGGTGTTCTTGAGGAAACTGTAGAATCTTTAAAACGTAACCTTACACAAACTGAAATATCTCTGGTACAGACAAATACTGACATCACAGAACAATATGAAAAATTGAAAATAGCTAATGAAGAACATAATTGCCTAATAGAAAATTTAAAGGAAAATGTTCTTGAATTACAAGATTCATTAATGAAGAAATCTAATGAGGTGACAGGTTTGTCGGAACAGCTGGATGCTGTTGCAGCTAAACTAGAAGAATCTGAAATGACATGCTTTGAGAAAGAAAGTCAAGTTCACATTTTAGAGAGCTGTATTGAAGAGACTTCTATTAAGTGTTTCTCATTTGAAGCTGCAGTTAAGAAAGTCTGCAAAGATTTGATGAATACCAGGCATATGAAACATATGGCAATACAAAATATGGAAAATCAGTTGCAAGAAATGAAGGTATTAGCTGACTCTGTAAAGGAGCAGTTGAGTAGCACATTTAGAGAAAAAGATGAACTTGAACACCACTTATCATCATTGGAAGAAGAATTGAAGAAAAAGGATGATCTCATCCACAAACTCAAAGAAAATGTAAACACTTTAGAACTTTGTAACAGAGAGAAAGAAGAAAATAATGCAGTACTTTCAAATGAAATGGTATATTTGAAATCAGAAATTGAGGAAATGAAGTCTGCTGTAGCTTCTATGACAGAAAAACATCACCATCTTGAAGATGTTCTGAGACAGAAAGAGGAGCAGCTTGCTAGATTTTCTCAAGTGGAAAAAGAAAATGCCTTTCTCAAGGCAAAAGAAAAAGAACTACAGGTATTACTGGATGAGTCTAAAAGAAATATTGAAATTTTAGAATATGGGCTTAGTGACTTGTCCTCTCAAATAAAACTTATTCAGGACAAGAAACATAAGCTCCATCAACAAAATAATCACTTTTATCATAGCTTTTTTTTCATCTCTCAAACCATAGATAAACTCTGTACTCAAATCATTAGCTTTGACTATAGTTTTGAACAGGAGGTGGTCAGGGTCAGGTTATTAAAGTAAATAGTTGAGATATTAGAGAGAAATGATGAGAACCTTTTAAAGCAGATCTTGGAAGTTGAAATCTGAATGTGCTTTCAAGGGTTCACAGAATGATGATATTGTTAATAGTGTGTTTTGATATTGTAAATATCATATATTAAGAATAAAAAATACATTATGCTTCCCTCTAAACACCGGATTTTGTTTAAATCGGATAAATATTAGGTCCCCAGTGTGAGCTTATTTAGACAGGTTTCTATAAAAATAGTATTAATCTTTTACACAAATTAAAATCTGAAATTTGATACACATTATAAAATAATCTGAAATATACTAAGAGAAAGCAGTAAGGGAACACTTGGTATTGTAGACCAAATCCATTCACTATTGGCATCGTACAAAGATGTAATGTAGGATTGAATGTCAGTAATGTGAGATTGAATACTAGCAACATGGTTAACTTCCTGATACTATGGATGAAGGGGTCGGTTAAGCACTCTCCTGAGGTGCTTACATCGCAGGATCAAACCACCACAGTGGATCCAGTCAACTAATTGGGTTTTTTCTCATTCCAACTTGTGCACCACAACTGGTCAAACACTAGTATGTGCTTTCCTGTCTGTAGGAAAGTGCATATAAAAGATTCCTTGCTGCTAGTGGAAAAATTTAGTGACTTTCTTCTGATGAGTCATAATTACCAAATGTTTGACATCCAATAGCCGGTGATTAATTAATCACGGTGCTCATGTGGTGTCGTTAAACAAAGCGGCCTTTAGTGGCAATCCCACTTTCCTGTCGAGTGTTGGCATGACCCCTTATTTCTTTCCATCAGTATGTTACAAAATAATATAACAAGGGACATTTGTATTATCAAGATAAACAAAACTCCCTTGCCCTGAACTGAACATTCTTCATATAGCTGAATACTTATAATATTTTGTTTTTTGAGACATCCAGGCAGAATCTAGCTCAGTTGCAGAGCTCTTTGTCTGGGATGCTTACATTGTAGTATCTAGTCACTTCATTGAATTCATTCTCTGTTTGGGTTTTCCTTATCCCAACCAGTGCCCCATGACTGGTATATGAAAGGCAGGTGCAACAATTTCAGTGTAGACTTTTGTTGATATCCTGTAATAACAAAAGACACAGATTTTTTGAAAGTGCACTTGGGTTTGTATTTTGCATTAGTAAACAATGCTATAATATGGTAACCAAAGACCGCAGCCATAAGCAAGTAGAATACAACTCTCATCATATGCGGTCATGTGGAAAATTCCAGATAGCTTTTATAATGAAGGTTTTAATAACAAAATATCAATTTAAAATTGTGTCTAATAACCACACATCACCATCTCACATTAATATGACATCGTATATTACCAACAATGTCATGTTAAGCCCAAACGCATGATGTCATATGTGATAGAAATTTCTTTCATAGATTTTGTTCTTGGGCTAGCTCTGTCCTATATACCTAAGGATGAGAGAAAATGAAATTCCACATTATTCATTTTATTACATACCTATTCAATCTTACTATAGTGATAAAGGCCTTTTGAAACCGTGTAATAAATTTATTCTGTATCGCACATATCTGGACCAGAACTTTTAAATGGGGAATTCCCTTTTTCTTTCTACAGCAGTTAGTGGTTTTTATTTACTTACGTCATATGATTTACAAATGACGTCATATTGTATTTGAAACATTACACAAGGCTGCCGCAGAGTATGATTCTTAACGTTAAATGAATCCATGAAAGGAGTTTTGATCATAGATTTAACAAAGTGTTGTAATGACGTTAAATTAAAAACCGTTTTTGTAAAACATAAAAGAAGGTACATGTATGTAATAAATACAGAACTTCACATACGTTGTTTTCGCTTCTTATTTATTGCACGAGTTTATTTTGCGAAAGAACATACCACTCGGTCTCGTATATATTCTTGCGGAAAATAAACTCGTGCAATAAATAGGAAGCGAAAACAACGTATGTGAAGTTCTGTATATATATTCCACAAAATGTTTGTACAAAGAATTACTAGTAGAAATTGATAGGCTAATTAGTGAATCTAAATCTACTGAGTCAAATTTTAAAAGTATATTTAGGTAGCATTTCAAATTTTTTAGCTAAAAACTGTAAATTAGAATAGGTACAGAATTAAATGAGTTAGCCAAAATGTGTGAAAGATGTAAGTTAGTGCAAAATGAAGCTTGTTATATCATGATCTAAAAATAAAAACTGCAAGTTTCAATTTTAATTTGGAAAAAAGTTGCTTTCTGAGAAAAAAATTAGCTTTCCTATTTCATTGATAGACTAGCTAAATGTTGAAAATTGTAGTCTTAAAAATACATTTAAAAAACAAAATTATCTTATGCAATTTGGTAATGAAATGTATAACTGGAAGGTGTGGTGAATTACTTCTTTTACAGGAAAAAGATGCATTGCTTCTGGAGCAAAAAGCAAAGCTTGCAGATCTACAGTCACAACAGGAGGAAAATGTAAGCAGTCATTCAGAAAGTGATATGATGATTCAGAAGTTGAACTTGTTATTGGATGAAAGGAATGTTCAGGTAGCGTCTCTGTTGGATCAAGCAACTGATATGTCTTTACAGTGCTCATCTCTAGAAAGCACAGTTTCTGCATTGAAAATGAAAGAATCTCAAGCAGAGAAAACCAGTAGAATTCGTACACAGAATTTGTTAGACCAATTACACAATCTCTCTCGAGAGAAAAATGATCTGTTGTTAGTACTTGATGAGAAAGAAGTGAAAATCAATAGCCTGGTTGAAATGACTGATGAACTAACCAGACAACTGCAGAAGGTAAAATCAGAAAAGGCAGTCATTGAAGCAAGTCACAATTCACTTTCTTCTGATATCGAAGGATTACAGAATGAAATAGCTGAATATAAAGAGAAACTTCACGCGTTAGAAGTGATCATTGAAGAGAGAGAAAACAATAACAATCAAGATGCTGAGTTGAAAAGTGAAATGGCTCATGTTGATTTGTCAAGTACAAGGTTTGAAACACATGCACATAATGCAGATGAGGTGCAAAATTTGGAGTGTCCATCAGTGGAGAAGAATGTTTCATTGGAAGAAAAAGAAGTACAAATAACTATTCTTTCAGACACTGTAGACACCAGTTATCAGGAGTTAATGTCTGTTTCAAGTGCCCTGTGCAAGAGTCAGAAAAATCTAATGAATTGCCAGAGATGCATCGAGTGTTTAGAAAATAAAATTCTGCAAAAAGATAAAGCTTTAAATGACATTCAAGACAAATATGATATGCTTGTCATGGAATCAGAGAGCTTGAGGAAAGATGTGGAACAAAAGGTTAATGAATGTAGTGATCTATCTGTGAAAGTTCAGGAAATGTCCAATACATTGAGAGATGTGGAACCTATGTTAACTAGTCCTCTTGAAGATAAAGAAGCACTAAAAATTGAAGTGAATCTCATGAAAGACATTGTAGATGAAAAAGATCGTGAAATCATCAGACTTCAGACACTCCATTATGAAACAGAATATAAATATGAAAATGCCATATTAACAAAAGACCAAGAGATTTCACAGTTAATGGAGAAATTGAATCAGTCGATGGAACTTGATGGTGATGTTCCAAATACATACGATGCCCTCCAGAGAGAATTGAAGCAGAAGTCTGATGAACTAGAAAATATGTCTTTCAAATTTCGGCAGCTACTTCAAGCACAAGGTTCAGAAACTGAAGCACTTTCTGTAATCAAACAGCAACTTCAGTCAGTTTTGGAGGATAACTCCGAGTTGAATGAGGAATTGAAATCTAAAGAGCACATCCTGCATGAGAAAAATCAGCATATTGAAATGTTGAAGGAAAAGGTTACCGTTTTGGAAGATGAACTTAAGCACACCGCTGCAGAACAAGATGCATTACATTATCAGCAACAATTTGAAGAAGACAGAAGGAATTGGGAGATGCATCACTCTTACGGCATGCAGATGCAGAGATCAGGTTATTTCCGAAGTGATCAGGAACTCTATCCATATGGGTACAGAGAGTGGGATGATGGATATGACAGATGGAAAAGACATGTTGATAGATCTAGTGAATCATCACTTACTGAAGGCACGCTTAGCTGGCAGGAAATGCAGCAGATAGAATTACAACATGAAAAAGATGTTCCGGGAACATCTCAAAGTGAGCAAGATTTGACAAAAGAATTAGCTGTTGGACAGCCACCCGAAGCACTGACAAGTACCCCCATTAAAAAGGCTAGCAGTGAAAGAAAAGAAGTAGAAAGTGCAGTGAGTGAAGTAATCAAACTGAAGAAACTTGTGAAGAAGAAAGAAGCACGAGTTGTGGTCATTACCAAGCAGTTAAATGAAGCAACTCGAAAGCTTGAAGAAACACATAAAAAAGTGGAACACTTGGAGGCAGAACTTGCTGAGACCAGAAAAATGGATCAGAGTTTTACCGGTTCAGAAAGTGGAGCAGAAAACACAGCATCTGATACTCAAAATGAAGTGACAGAATTGAAGAGAACTGTAAAGAAAAAGGAAGCCAAAGTTGTTGTCTTGAATAAGAAGTTGTCAGAGGCCACTGAAAATTTGAAAAGCATAACAGACAAGCTACTTCAAGCAGAAGAAAGAATTGAAATTTTAGAAGCTGAAAACCATAATCTTTTGGAAATGCAAAACTTAGAAATCAGTCCAAGCAAAAGTGCTCCCAGTGAAACAGACAAAGATTTTCAGAAGACTCTAAAAATGAAAGATGCCAAACTTGTTATTGCAAACAAGAAATTAACTCAGGTTACTAATTCAGTGAAAGAACTGGAGAGGAGACTGAAACTGTCAGAAGAGACTATCAAAACAATCAGTGAAGAGAAGAACAAATTAGAATATTACTTAACTGAAGTTACTAACACAAACAAGGAAATGGAGATGTCCAAACTGTCAGTGGATGCTATCAAATCATTAAGTGAAGAAAAGAACAAGTTAGAGTATCACCTAACTGAGGTTACTAATTCACTGAAGGAATTGGAAGGAAGGTTGCAGCTCTCAGAAGAGACTATCAGTACAATAAGTGAAGAGAAGAACAAATTAGATTATGACTATCGTGAACTGCAGAAACTGAATGGCAGTCTTCAGTGGGATTTTGATATGAAGTTTCAACAAGTATTGATTGAGAACCAAAACCTCAAGATCCAGTTAGATGAATTCAGTGCATCTTCACATCAGCAAGTTCAAGAGATCACCAGTTTGATGAAGCAGCTGGAGGATGCTAATCACTGCATAGCGCAACATCAAGCAGCTTTGCAAAATACTAAGGAGAGTCTTGATGCTGCAAATGTGAACATTCAGGAACTTAAGGGAACTTCTGAAAATCAGGAAGAACAACTCATCAACCTAAGATTTGAGAAAGAGGAATTCTTAGGTCAGATCTATTCTCTTCAAGAGCAACTATCTGCTAGTAGAAAAACAGAAACACATCTACAGGGATCTGAAGATGAAAAAGCTAATCTTGTTAGCAGAATGGCAAATCTGGAAAATGATGTTTCCAAGGATAAACGACTTCTGGAGGCTGCTCAAACAACAATTAGCAAGCTAGAGGTAGTAGTTAATAAGAAAGATACAGAGTTAATAGTGAAAAACAAAACACTATGTGAGCTGAATGAATACACAAACCAGGTAGTTGAACAAAATAAGTTTTGGCAGGAAGAAAATGAGAAACTCAACTCTGTTAGGTCAGATCTTGAGAGTCGTCTCAATGAAAGTGTAACACTTTACCAGCAGATAGTTGCGGCGAATGGTAAAAAGGATGTCCAGATTAACGATCTAACTGAACAAATCCAGGGTTACCATACTCAGCTTACAAATCTCCAAGCAGAAGTTAAAAATGCAGTGGACCAAAATGAAGTCCTGTACCTGAAAGAGCAGAATTTTAAATTGCAGTCAGAGAATGAAAATTTGTTAATGAGAATTTCCTCTCTGCAAGAAGATCTTACACAAAGAATGAATGAGTTAACAGCTTCACGTGAGCAGACCTTTTTGCTAGACCGTGATCTTGGCTTTAACCTGCAAGAAGCAACAAGAGAAAAGGAAGAACTTATGACTCGGTTTGAATCAGACAAAGCTGAACTAAATGCTCATTTAGCTTCTCTTCAACAGCAGATACAAAACAATGAACATCTTTTTCAGTCCAAGATACAAGAAAAAGATCAAACAATCAGACAATTGCAAGCTGAACAAAATAATTGGGAATTTTTGCAGGAAAAAGTTGGAGATGATGAAAATATAATTAAAGTTTTGCAAGATGATGTTAATGCTAAGTGTCTGCAATTAACTGAGAAGGAACAAAATGTTCAAACATTAAGTACTAAGGTGTCAGAACTGCAGAAGCAAGTGATATTGTTAGAAAAAACCACAGAAAACTTGAACCATGAACTGGGCACACTTAAAGAACAGAATGCAGAATATCAGACACAGGTACTCGAACTACAAGGACAGTTCCAAAGTGCAAACTCAGTATCATCCAGCTTGGGGGAACAGAATCAGTGTTTGACTTCTGAAATAGAATTGTTGAAAGAAAATTCCACTCGGTGTGAAAAATTAATATCTGAGTTTCAAAATGAAGTAGCTTCACTTCAGAAAAAAGTCACAAAAAAAGAAGCTAAAGCTGCAGGATTGAATAAAGACTTAGTTAAACTGAAAGCTGACTTTGAGTTTGTTTCTGAAAAACTTCAAGAATCTGAGAAAATGGTGAAGAAGTTATTTTCTGAAAATGAACAAATAACTATGCAGCTTGACAGTGCAAAGTTAAGTGAAAGTCGACTGAAAGAAATGGTCAGCCAGCTGAAAGAGGATAAGATAATGCAAACAGAGCTAAAGCAAAATGACATTGATGCCTTACATACTTCTTTACATTCCTTACAAAATGAAGTGCAGACAAAATCTAATGCTGTCTTACAATTGGAGGAAACTCTCAAAGATTTACAGCAACAGATCTCTGAAAATGTTCTTGTGATAGAGAGGGAAACACTGGCTAAAGAAAACTTGGAGAAAGTGATTGCAGAGATGGAAACTGAAAATATTTCAACTGTTAATGATCTGCAAGATGCCATTAAGCAGATCACCATAGATAATAACTCCAAATCTCAGGAAATCTCTCGGTTACTGGAGCAGGTAGAACAGTATAAACATTTGAATGGAGATTTGAAAAAAGAACACGAAAATAGATTAAAAGCTGAAGCCGCTGTTAACGAAAAGGAGGTTGCTATTGAATCCTGCCAAGAAATGATTGCTTCATTGAGTGACAGACATAAAGAGAAAGAGATTGTTTGTCAACGATATGATGATAATGTTGAAAGTTTGGAAAGGTTTGAAACGCATACCGGTATATTGACTGAGTCTTTGAATGAATCTCAAAAGAACTTCACTGATTCTCAGCTGGATATTACTACCTCTAGTCAAGTTCCAATAACTCATGAAGCAATTGAGGATTCAGTTGTTGTTAACAGAGTTGTTCCCCTTGGATCTGTGAACTCGGAGAACGGTAGAGATGGGCAACAGCTGGCAGATCCTGTACACAGTGGCATATTGGATGGGAGCAGTATAAACATGAAGGAAGTAGCATTGCTTGAACAACATATTGAAGAGCTTCAAGCCAAACTTAACAAACAAGAAGGCTTATTTGAGCAACAAAAGCAAGAACACCTGAGAGTGTTGTCACTCCTGGAGGGATTAGAGGAAACAGGATAGACAGAAGGATGAACAAGTAAGAATGAGAGAAGAGGAGAGTTCTGAATATAACCCTGTTTTAGCACCCAGACTGACTAACATTTTGTATTATCTACTAACATGCTTTACATTGCTTGCTTTGTTAACCGCTACCCTGCATAGAGGACTGGGGAGGTTATCATTTTGCTACTTCTAGTTAAATATAAATTGAAATGCATGTTAAAAATATGCTGATGCTAAGTACAATGTATCTAATATATATTTTAAAGTAATTAAATAGATGACAGTATTAGTACAATTAAGGTTATTCAAAGTTTTAAAAAACAGAAAGATATTTAAAATAAAATACATGGTAGGTTTTTACTTTCCCCAGTCCTCGAAAAGATGTTTACTATTATTATTAACTTGGTAGCAGTAGAACAGGTTAATAAGTTAAAACCAACTAAATTTAACATCTGGTAATTTAATTATTTTCAATTCAACCAAATAACTAAGTCAACACTTAGTATTTTCGTGAAGCAAATTGACATATTTAATTATTAATATAACACATTCTCATAGAAAAATAGATAAATTATTATTGATAGTGAAATGGTATTATTAGTTGTTTTATGCTTATGACCCTGTTCTACCAACTTATTTATTTTGAATGCACACTTATAAGTACCTATAGATATATACTTATTATAACTTTACATTATTTGTGTACCTATATATACTTATAATCTTCATTATTTATGTACCTGTATATACTTATTATAACTGTACATTATGTAATACTGAAATCCTTGATATTATCTTTAAAATATTAGTTATACTTAAAGGGACTGTCAAGTATTTGCTGCCATTGTTACGTAACGTCTATCACATTTGGAGCCTTATTTGATGACTAAAATTCATTATTAAAGAATTTTCTTCTTTAAAGTATCAGTGACTATAAAAAAAAAAGGGGGGTGGGGTGGAGGTTTGTCATCCTAATCATTGAGTAACCCAGCCTGGATTTTACGTTCCCATACCATTAAGTTTGTACTTATGAGGGGGGGGGGGGGGGGGGGGGGGGGGGGGGGGGAAACAATTACAAAGAAAATTAAGAAAAAGAAACTGACTGCTGCAAACATTAGCACACTGCTACAATGTATGACCAGCAATGCCTTGAATGTACTTACATTCATATTCATATGTTAATTTTGTTCTTTTAAGTTAAAAAAAAAAAAAAAGAAAAAAAAAAGGCTAGATTATCTGAATGGCTATAAAATCTGAATTGTCCCTTTAAGTTGTACAGGTTATAAAAATCATAAACCTGATACTTAATACTTAATGTATCTGAATGAAAAAATTCATGAATGAATGGATGAATGAATTCACAAAAATATACATCGGTTATTTGGTGTTAAACAAAGGTAAGTATATGAATATGATCGGAGACCAATGTAAATGTAAGTGTAAGTTCTTCATGTACAGATAGTTGATGTATCTAGGGGGAAAATGTATATTTTGACCTGAGCATGAACAAAATGTATAGGCGCTATATAAAAAAGGTGATTGTGAATATTTTCTATTTAATTTACCTAATTGTAAAATTTGAGCATAAATTACATAAGTATACTGTAATAATGGCAATATAGTTTTTAAATACATGTAAAATTGTAGGTACATGCACACACACACACATATATATATATATATATATATATATATATATATATATATATATATATATATATATATATATATATATATATATATACCGGGTATATATAATGTATACACACATGTATACACACATGTATACATCTATTTAGTCAACAACATGGTATAACTGTAACCTTTTTCCATTTCTATTTCTATTATAGTTGAGAAATCTCTGCTAAGGAGATCCTTCAACTAGGTAGTATAATGTTAGTCCAAAGCATTGTCAGATCTATTGCTATAAATACTATCAAATTCATCAGTTCCACATGATTCTTACACAAGAGTATTCACTGTAAATTATAATTTAATATATATACACATATATATATATATAAAGGTGTAAATTAAATACAAATATGGATTTTCTGCTTGTGTAGGACCTTATTAATATATAGAACAGATGATTTTCCACAGGTACACATGTACATTAATCCAGTCATGGTTATTGTGGGAGAGTGATATCCCTGTTAAGTCAACATTGTGCTCAAAGCTCTGAATAAGTAATCTTCATTTGTACCAGCTGCAACATATGGTAATCTGTAATCAATATCAACCTCGATATAAATATGTGTATGTATGTGTGTGTGTATATACATGTACATGTATAATTACATTTTCTGTTAACTGGAATAGTTTACTAATTTGTCATATATTATTGAGCTATTTTAGGAACATTTTGATAATTAATTTTGACATATTAATTAATTTATATACTATAAATTGCATGCTTATAATTGCTAGTACATGTATTATGTAAAGCTTACATGGTTAAATTAGACTGCATTATTTAGTGTGATACTACAGTTATCATGATAGTGTAACTGGATATTCTTTAGCTTTTTATTATGTTATAAATTCATTAAAATTATGTTGAAGTTAACGACTCATCTCTGTGTTTTTTTGAGATGGCTAATTTTTTATTACTTACAAATTGCACTCAATGTCTCGAGATACTGTTTCAATTTTGAGTTTAGTTCCCTTTTTGAATACACAGTTCAGTTGAAAGTTCAAAGTCACTTTGTGCTCTTACCACCATTTGTTTTATTTTACTGTTTATACTTAGACATTTGGTTGCTTCCACCAGTTTGATTTTAATATGAATACATTTTAATGTAATTTAAAAAAAATGATAGTATGTCTTTAATGTGTTAACAAACGATTAAGAGTTGTAGTGTGAAAATTTAAACACTTCACAGTAGTGATGAATATATTATATATTTTTAATGTTTGTGCAATAATTTAAATGTTATTTTATTCTTACTATCTATGTTTATTTTATTCTTTATCATTGCAAATCAGTTCTTCGGAAAAAGAGAATTCACTGTCAAATGATGTGCAAAAGCTAGGTGAGCAGCTGCAGGCTAAGATGAATGTTGTGGTGGAACTGCAAAGCAAGGTAGAAAATCTTCAAGAAGCACTAGATGCAGCAAATGCGAAAGGGGAAAGTGCAAAAATTCATTTCAGTGAAAAGGAACAAGAAATGGTGGATGTAACTCAGCATATCAGTGAACAGTTGCGCAGCAAAGCTGATGAAATTGTTAATTTACAGTCCAGTTATGAACAATCTCAAAAACACCTTACAGAAATGACTAAAAAAAGCAAAGAGAAGGATTTAAAAATCAATTCCTTGTTGGAAAATATGCAAGAACTAGAAGAAAGAATTAACCAGATTTCTGATGTCGAGTCACAGCTTGAGGCACAAGCAAATAAACTTGAAGCAACTCAAAGGCTTCTTGAATCTAGGGAACTAACAGCAAAGAAGGCTCTAGCAACTGTTAAGAAGTTGAAGATTCAGTTGGAGCAATCTAATGAAAAGTTAGAACAGATGACTTTAGAAAGAGATGAAGCTAAGAAAAGTGAAGAAACTCTGAAAGAAGAATTAAAAAACCTAACATCACAATCTGAACATGTATCTACTCTTTCCAAAGATGAGGACACACCTGACACTCCCAGCATTGATGAATCTGAAAAATCAAAAGAGCTCGAACAACAGGTTCAGACATACATGGAATACTCCCAGCAGCTCCAGAATCAAGTTCAGTCACTCACTGAAGCATGTCATACTGCTGAGAAGCAGCTTGGACAGAAACAGTCTGAGCTTGAAAATCTTCAAGAAACCAACACAACACTTTCAGCCCAACTCGAAGAAATTACTACAGAAAAGGAAAATCTGAAAACACAGTTAACTAATATTGAAGTTCAAAAGACAGAGCTTGCTGCAATGAGAGATCTGCAAGTGAAAGATCTGAATGAGACTATTCAGGAACTCCAAGGAGCTGTTGATTTCTACAAACAATCACATGCAGAGAAAGAAGAAGCAGTTATTCAGTTGATGGCTGTAAAAGAAGCATTGGTGAGAATGCAGGCAGATCTTGATGAAAAGGGTAGCATTATTGAAAGTCTAATGGAATCTCTGAAGTCATCTGAACAGATAGCTGTAGAAAGGGAATCTCTTGGTGATCAAATGTTGGTAATAGAAGAAACCATGAAATCACTTCAAGAGACTGTGATATTAAGAGAAGAAGCTTTGAAACAGTCTGAGCAGGCGGTTAAAGACTTCCAACATCAGCTTGAGGAGAAGATTGCAGCTATTGCACAACTTGAGCTGGATGCTGTTACTTTACAGAAGGCCATTGAAGAAGCCAACTCAAAGTATGAGATAACTGTTACAGAGAAAGACTATTTAAAACAAGAAGTTGCTTCCTATGTCAGTCAAATAGCAGACTATCAGAAAACACTGAGTTTTAGTGATGAAGAAATAAAATCACTAAAAGAAATAAATGAAAAGCTACTTTCTTCTTCTCAAATTGAAGGTGAGTGTACAAACCATAATGAGTGTCATGCTAAGATAACGGATCTAACCAAGAAACTTGAGGAATTGAACAATGAACATGTAAAACTATGTGATAAGTACAGGGAAACCGAGGAACAGTTGGAAAAGTCGGGATCTTCTGTTGAAGACCTTAGAAAACAGATTGTCATCATTCAGAATGAAAAGCTTGCATATGGTACAAGCTGCTGGTACATTGCAGGGGGAGGAATCATCGCTTAGGTCACAGATTAATGCATCCACAGAAGAGAAGAAAGATTCTGTTGATAAAGAAGAGAAAGTCCTGGTGGAAAAAGAACAAGTTTCTAGTTACAACGATGAACAGGTAGAGCAACTAACGACAAGAATATCTGTTCTGATGGAAGAAAATCAAAAGCTTTTACAGTCTCAGAATATAAATGAATGTGCTAATTGTGAAAGTTTGAAACTTTTGCTTGAAAATGTAAAGACAGAAAAGCAGGAATTGGAAACTGAAAGACATCATCTGAAAACTGAATTTGATGCTCAGGTTGAAACCATTAACAAAATGCAAAAGACTATTGATGACTTGCAGAATTCTGTGAAGAATCTTTACACAAAGTTAACTGAAACTGATACAGAACGAGGAATGCTTCAAAATGAGGTCGAAACATTGCAGGGGGAGATTGCTGGCTTTGAGAGAAGTGTTGCTGATGCTCAGTTTGGGGAAGAAGAAGCAAGAGAAGAGTGTAAGCAGTTGCATTCACATATTGAAAAGCTTTCTAATCAGAATAAAAAATTAGCCAGTAAGTTTGATCTACTTGAACAAGAACACAACAAACTTAAACATGAAAACGAACAGTTAGAACTGAAGGTGGCACAGCTATCGGACTTGAACATTTCTGGACTCTCTGTGTCAGATTCTGGAATTGCTGTGTCTGAAAAAGCAGAGATAGCTGAGAAGACATTTGCTGCTCATGTTGCATCACCTAAAGTTGTTCATGAGACACTGAGCCAGTCAGGCCAAGCATCTGTCAGTGAGAATGAACAGCTACAAAAGGATTTGGTAGATCTGAAGAAAAGATATCAGGAACACCTCACAAACCATGAAAAAATCAAGAACAAACTCCAGGTAGCTGAAATAAAGGGTGAGAAAATGCTAGCTAAACTCAAGAGTTTTAAGGTGAAAAATGAGGAACTTCAGAAAGAGCAAGATAATTTGCAAATACAGTTGTTGAAACAGCAAGATGTTTTACGCTCCAAAGAGCAGCATTTCAGTGATGAGAGGCAGCATTTACAGGAGCAGCTCCATAAAATGGAAATTGACAATAGACAGATGTATCATGATAACATAGACTTGAACAGTAGGGTCTCTGATCTCAGAACTGAGGTTGAAGGCTTGAAATCAAAGCTTGATCTGCAACTGGTTGAGACACAACAAATTCAGACTGGTGATACAGACATCAGAAGCAAACTTGATGAAATTACAAGGGATAGAGATTCTCAAATGCAGAAAGCTGATCAGTTGGAGCAAGAAATTCATATTTTGAAAATTTCTCTTGAGAAAGAACAGGAACTGGTGCAGGAGAATTTGTCCTGCAGTGAAACATTAGAACGAGAGCTACAGAGTACACAAAATAAGCTAAAAGATCTGCAGAATCATTATGATATGGTTGTCACAGATAATAGTGAATTTCAAAACATTGTTGAGAGTCTAAAAGAAGATAGTAAGAAACTTAAAGGAGAACTTGAGGAAAATAAATTTCTTCTACGTAAACAGCAAGAAGATGTCGTTGCCAGCGGTCAACATTCTGAAGACCTACATAATCTGCAGAAGAAATTAACTGCTGTCGAAGATGAAAACAACAAACTTGCAGAGAAACTTGTGTCTGTTCAAAAAGAAAAACAACTGTTGCTTCAGAAGGTCACTGAACTGCAAGAGCAGCAATCTACAGTGAGTGAACTGCAGAAGAACATTATTTCACTTAATTCAGAACGAGAACATTTAGAAGAAGAAATTGAAGGAATTAGAGAGGATTTATTGGTATCAAAGAAAGAAAAACAGTCACTAAAAGAACTGAACGATGGCTTAAATTGGAAGATTCAAGAATTGAGTAGCCTTGAGACAGACATTAGGGAAAAAACTGAAGAACTGGATCATCTTAGGAGTGAAAATAATGACCTAAAAGATCAAGTTAGTGATCTCAATCTGAAGATAATGGAAGTCGGTGCACTTGAAAATGACCTAGAGGTCAATATGGCAGAACTTGTGAAGCTACGAACTGAAAATCAAAGCATGAGAGATCAGGTTGATGGTCTTAACTGGAAATTGGAGGAATCTTCAGCTTATGAAGAAGAGCTTCAGTCATCCAGAACTGAATTGAATATCTTGCAAACTAATTTCACTTCCTTGGAAAATGAAAAAAATATGTTGGAGGGTGAAGTGGAGTCCTTGACCAATACGATTGAAGATTTGAATTCACTTGAAGCTCAGCTAAACGAATCTGAAGTAGAGTTAACAGAGAAAAGACAGAAGATAGATAGTCTCACAGATGAACTAAATAGGCAAAATCAGCAGGCAAAAGAATTCATTCAGATTGAGCAAGCATACAGAGATACAGCAGAGAACCTTAAGAGATCAACCTCAGAAATTAAAGCTCTACAAGGACAAGTAAATAACTTGAAAAGTAAAGTTACTTCCTTGATGTCTGTAGAAAGCGAGTTTAGCATTTTGAATGAACAGTATAACAAAGTATTAAAAGACAACAGTAGTATGGTCCAGCAGATCGACGATTTGAATGATAAAATTCAGGAACTTAGTAGTGTGAGCCGTGAGATCAGTTTTAATGTGGAACAGAAAGAACATCTGGAAAGAGAAAAGGAAGTCTTCCAGAGGAGAGTGAATGAACTTGAAGGCCAAGGCAAATCCATGACGGATGAGAACTCGCAGCTACAGCAACAGCTGTCTGAGCTTCAAGCAAGGTTGCAGCAGTTGGAGTTTGATAATAAGACGCTGAAAGCACAGTTAGATGTAGCAGCAGCTGGAAGTGACCAGATGAGCAAGTTCCAGGCAGAGTATGACAAGCTGCAGCAGCAGTTCTCAGAAGCTATGGTCCAGAAAAACGAGGTGCAGTCGGACCTGAACCAGGCACTTCACAGCACACAGCAGAGGGAGGCACGCTGTCAGCAACTTGCAGTGCAGGTGAGTCTTTTCATGTTAGCTTGGTTTTTAAGTTCCTCTACCATCCTAAGCACACTACTCTATGAAAAACTATGTTTTTCGTGTTAAACAGTTCAGACGAGATGGGTGATTAGAGTGGCTAAGATGTATACATTTCTATTCTGTACTAAAGAAAATGCTAATAAGAATGTTAACTTTTTTAATCTCCCATTACCTATGTATGCTAATTGTAATATGCATACTTTGCTGTGTATTTTAGGTACAAGATACCAAAAAAATTAAAAACAGTGCATAGTTATTGTATTAATAATATAAATAGTGCAGTAATTACTTTGTTTTAAAATGTTGTTCCTTTAACAGTTTGTTGTTTTATTCAAATAATCAATGGCAATTCCATGGTGACTGACATTTCAAATACCTATATTTTCATCCTTATTGCATCCAAGTATATCTTGCTCATTTGTTTATGATTATAAGCTACTTAACGATAACAGAAAATTCACAGGCTACCTTAGTAAACTTTTGTGACCATTTTGTTAAATGTGACTGATGCTGCAAAACATTAACATTTTTGTAATGTCAGTCACAATCAATTAAATGGACATCAAAAGCTATTTCAGATAGTCTTGTGAATTTGTATTTAAGCATTATGTAACCTGTGGCCTTTTGATAGGAACCTAATAGCAAGAAATGCAAAAGTGACCAAAATACAGGTGTTTCAAATTCAAAATTGCCTGCTATAACATCAGTCACCATGGAATTGCTCATATTCTGATCGACACTTAATATAAAATATTGTATTAAATGTTAAGGTGAGTCAGCTGGCTGAAGACAGAGGCTACCTGAATGTGCAGCTTGGCAAGTTGTCCAAGTCTCTGCGAGAGAAGGAACAGGAGTGGCTGGCTATGCAGCAGCAGTACCGTGAACTGTACCAATCACACCTCAACACGCAGGCCAAGGTAGGCCTGGTACTGACGTGTACTTTCTAACATTGTAGTCTGCCATCTTAGTTTGATGAGAAAAACAAGTGTTGACAGTCTGATATGTAACTGACAACTTCACTGCCATTTATTAACAATAACTTGTTACGTGTTTAGGAATTGACAGTACAGCTGTAGTTGACAATGTTGAGACTGTGTCTGTGATTGTTAAGTGCATATTTTACATGTTTAATAACAAAAATAAATTTAAGAATTGTGGAATATATCTACTGTAAACCAGGAAAAACTGAACGCATATAAATTTTGCATTCTCACCCAACATCAAGTCACAAAATTTATACAAACACATTATTTTTGTTACAAATATGCAACAGTTGTTTGTGATAAATATGCACTAAGGTGAAAAAAACATGTCACAATATTTATTCAATTTACAGTACTTACAAGATGATACCATCAGAAAAAAAAAAATCTTATATATATATATATATATATATATAGAGAGAGGATACTCCACAAGGGTGGTATTCTTTTTATCATCCATGATCATTCTTTTCATTTGTGACAATTTGTAAACAATTCTTTGAAACCTATAGAATGTTAAAATTTTACCAATCAAGATTATAAGAAGCGATATCTCTTAGGAGATATCTCAGATTATAGTGCCATCAATATCTCCTACAGAAGCCTCTAATGGATGATAAATGCTTCTATAGTGTAACCTGTTTAAGCATGTAGGTATTTTTGTATGACCTCTAAGTACTAGTTTAATAGTACTAAAAACAATTTTATATTTGGAAAAAAAAAGTCTATATAATAGAAATAGAGTTGTATTTTTTAATGAATGTGTTTATTTTAATTACCAGTATTACATTTATTTTTAGTTTTCGGAGATGGAAAGAAAAACAGTTAGTGAGTCTCTTCAGAGATCGTCTCAGGCTGAAACAGCTGTGAGCATACCAGACCAAGACGAGCTTCAGGTTTACAAACACAAGTAAGCTTTCTTTTATAACATTGGCAAATTACAAAATATATTCAGAAACTTTGATTATTTTATAATATAGTAACTAAAGAATTTTATTACCCCAGCAGGCACTCATAATGGGGAAAATAAAAATAATGCATTGGTTTAACGTACACTAATATTGGACGATTTGACGCCAACAAACCAATCACCTTGTCGGTACTAAATATGACGTCATCATGATTTGTCAAAGCACACACAATGACGTCAAGTAGTTTAAAGCATCTTTCTGGTTTTAGTGTTAAACTTGTAATAAAATGGTAGTTTAATGTAATTCATTATAGATTTTTTTTTTTTTTGCAGAATATATAGAACTTTGGGTTTTGAAAATTATCTGTGAACCGTGAATATTATACAAAGTTAAAGCAATACCCAGCACAGTAAAGTTGTTTACGTCATTTCTATATACATGGACGTGTAGCCAATGTAGGCTATATCGAAAATAAAGGCTTAAAAAAAATAAAAAAAATAGCTGGGGATAATAAATAGAATAACAAACTCGGTACCAGTTATTATCAAATTTATGTCCCTCGTGAAATAATTTTCACTTGGGACATAAATTTGATAATAACTGGTAACTCGTTTATTGTCCTCTATTTATTTTACATAAATGATAGCACACTCTTACTTAAATATGAATATTTTATAATAATTATGTTTTAATTAAAGAACATTCCTTGTTTTCATAATTTTTGTAATGTAATAGAAATAAATTTCTCATTGTATTAATGTTCCATTTGCCCTCAATACACTCAAGCTTTTTCCTGTCTCAACAAATGCCATTTGTGAATAGATCTTGTCATCCAGCTATAGAGCAATTGCTAATACTTGCATCAAATGATAATTGTGACATAAATATATCAGCTGAGAACAGGATTGAATTCACATTACAAAACATGCTGTGCAGTGAATTTTATATAATAATTATACTAAAATTACAACTCTTGTGACAAAAAAATCAATCCATATAGTTCGCTAACACGCTAACAGGATTGATTTTCTTGAAACTCGTGTTAGGAAAAAAAATCTACAAAAGAATTTGTCCAAGCAAATAGTGTAGTATAGTCTGTTCTCTTATTAATGAAATCAGTGTTATCATGATTAATTTGAAGTATGTACATGTAATAAAAGGAAACTCCACATTACGAGCCTTCCATAAAGTACATACACACAAAATCTGGAATTTTTTTAAACACTCCCTCCCCCCCATGTTTGATCATAACCCTCAATCCTGGCACACACTTTGTACGTAATGCTTGACCCCCACCCCCCCCCCCCCACCCCACACACCCCACCTACCCTCAAGTGTACCTACTTTATGGATGGCCCCTTACAATATGAAGCTCCGTGAGGTGAATTCCATTGTGTAAAGGACAAACTAACTGATTGTTATATTTTCTCAGACTGGAGTGTTGTGAGAAGGAGCGTGACTCTGTGAGCCAGGCCGCTGTCCAGCTGGAGAAGAGTCTGCTGCTGGAGAAGGATCAGCGACAGCAGATTGAGAAGCTTGTGGGTCAGCTACAGGACCAGCTCCAGGTGCAGGCCTCGTCCATCATGAAAGAGGTGAGCACTTACACACTCTGACAGAGTGCTATATTCATGTATGCTTCAAGACAGAGCTGGACAGTTTCTTACACACTGATAATGTTATAATTATTTACTTTTCTGCTTGAGAACAAAGCTGGACAGTTTCTTACACACTAACAGCATTATAATTATTTACTTTTCTGCTGGAGGACAAAGCTGGACAGTTTCTTACATACTGACAGCGTTATAATTATTTACTTTTCTACTTGAGGACAAAGCTGGGCAGTTTGTTGTTATTGAAAGAAACATACAGTCAATAAGATTATGCAGATAATATGTGTCCATGTTATTTGCAGTGTGCTGGAGTGTTCTGGGCCAGGGATTATAAAATTTCATGGTCTAGACTCAAAATGACGTAACATGTATGCAATTTGTTTCGTGTTTAAGTCTCAGTCTTGAGTCCAGACACGAAAAGTTTTGTAAGCATGGGGCCTGATATCTCTGTTATTCCAGACAAAAAATGTCAAACAGGGGAGCAGTTCACTAAATAGAAAACCGATAACTTTCCTTAAAAAGATGAAAGGTGAGTGCGAAAACCCTCACCATTTTACTTGTTCGGGTGAGTTGAAGGCTTGCATAAGCCACAGTTAGCCTGTTATGGAGAAACATAGTGTCATAAGCATTCATTTTTTATGAGGAGGTGCTGTTGAAATAAATGTATTTGTGGTATGCATGGTTATTGTACACATTTTTCGATGTTTTGATTGACAGTCATTGAAAGTGTGTAGTAACTTTAACATAAAAGTTCAAATACTTGTCTTGTCTTAATATCCAGTTTTCACTAGAAAATGTACCAAAGACAGTAGGAATAAAAGAGAAAGGAAAGGAATATTTGTTTTAACAACATCTCAACATTCATTATATTCTGTGACAATTAGGCATTATCCCTGAAATCGTGAGTTCAACAAGGTTTTGGATGAAAGATGCTAGATAGTCTGTTTTTCTTTGTGGACCTGAGCTGTATCAGCCCTGTCCAGCTAACCATATATACGCTAGAGTTTTCTTAATCGTTAATATTTGATTTCTTTTTACTTGTTAGGTGAAACTTGATATGGAAGAATTTGAAGAGTCGAGAATAAGAGAAATCAGTCCAATGTTGAGTAAGTCTTTGTTATTTTGTTGTTACTAATATTAGATATACTCAGTATAAAGAATGAAAACAATATGATTAGAGGTAATTTTAAGGACATTTAGACAACACTTTATATCTTAATTGGCATATATCAAGCTCAAGATTTTTTTGGTTTCATTTATCATGTTTTTAAAATTAAATTTTCTTTTCGTCTATACACTTTACGGCAATCTGGTTGGTCCAGAGGTGCTTACTTTTTTGCGTTCATATTTCGATGTCGGTGGCCAAAGATATGTAGGAATCTTCATGCCTGAAACTTATTTGTAAGCATTGTTTTATAGCTGTTGGCAAAAATTAAACAGTTCCCCCGAAAGTGTAAATATCTGACACGTTCCCTTCATTCATTCATAAAATATAAACTAAGTAAAAATGCACATAGCTAAGACTAAAAAAATGGTATCACTTATCAAAATGACATCATTTACCAAATGATGTCATTTGGAAATCACCTGAATCATACAGTGTGCCCATAGTTTTTTCAGTTCATACTTTCATGAACCAAAAAATAATTGCAGTCAGTTCTTAAAGTGCTGTGCCAGACCATACACTAAAATTTCTAATTCCACAATTAAATGCTTTCTTAATTCATTGCAATAATATTTTACACCGATATGTAAATCAATAATTACGAAAATGTCCCATAAAAGTATTAAAACATCACTCCCATAGAACACTGCCGGAAACGACCGAGTAAAATTCTTGGTAAAAACATTTGCCTGTAAATAGCCGTGACGTCACGAAGGGAACACGCTTCACAGAAACCTACCACGAGATGACTTCCAGCGCAAGCGAAAGTGGGACCATCAGTGACTGCCAAGCTTGATCATGCGATTCTTCTTTCGATGATGAATAGTGTAGTAATGACGACTGGACTAATAATTGTGCAACACAACAAATAATGCCTTATCAGTTTGAACCTGGAACATCTTCCGACGAACCACCGGCCTGACAGATGACGATGAAAATGGTCGTGGAGACTACCACTAATTTACAACTTTTATTCTTGTTTTGTTCTTTAACTTTTCGTGCGAATTATTTTGCTACACTGTATGTTCTAATACTTGTGATGTAGTAGAAAAGACGATAAATAACTCTTGAATTCTACGAGTCAAGTGGACCCGATTTCAGTAATTTTAAGAAATAAACAAAAACGACTTTTAGTCCGTCCCATCCCTCTATGAAGATGTTTTTTTGTGTGAATAATTTCAGTTTGATGTAAAAAAAAAAAGTAAAAGTGTTTTGTAAATAACAAAACAATACTATTTTTTTGTGTGCAGTTGTGAAAACAGTCTGCTCAGAAATAAATAACTTATAGCACATTCCATAGTATGAAAAAAAGTTTTCTCTGTGGGAGGTATAGTAAAATTAATTTAATGTATTTATAGTCTGTTTTACAGGGAATGCCTTTTTTCATACTATGGAATTTACAAGTCATTTATTTCTGAGCCGATTGTTTTCTAAGATGCATACAAAATTAGCTTTTTTTTTTTTTTTTTTTTTTTTTTTTTTTTTTAAAAAAACCCTACATTTTTGTAGGATGGGACGGACTAGGCTATAGATACTTACTTGTCTGTACTTTATTGTTTTAATGTTCTCGAACTGTAAAGAAAAATCTCACAAATGAACGAGATGCAAACGACAACAAATCGGATCTCGATGATTGCACGAACCGTGCATGAAAAAACAAACTGACCGAAGTTGAAAGCATAACGCAATTTAGGACATTGACGATATGCACCCCAAGGTCGTTTCAGTGTGGATGGCGTCGGCTTGTTGTCATTTGTTTTATGTCGCAGAAAAATTGTTGGTACAGCATTTTTTTTTAAAAGCCATAACACATGGTATTCCCATATCTCGCTTAAGCCGACAAGCCTATTCGGACAAATCGAAACTAAAGTGTCTGCTGTCGCAACGGTCTCCGGCATTTTCTTCCTGTCCAGTATTTCCACGTTGTTTTAATCAAATTCACACACAGCTTTCTCACAGCAACATTACTAGGAAATGCGTGAAGACTAAATTTATCGGCTTTTGTATTGCTACAGCCGCCAACAACACGCCGTTTAACCATAATAAACACAAAAGAAGCAATGAACAATGGCGCTGACTATCGAAAAGAGTTCCCTTCGTGACGTCACGGATAAAATCTTACGGAAATTCCCGAAACGAATTCAGCTGGTTCTGTTTTTCAGGGCAATATTTTTAAAGGGAAAATATACCGGTATATCATTTTTTGACTCTTTGTTTTTTAAATTTTCTAATCATATTAAATAATATCTTGATTGATATAGCTCAATACATCATACATCTGGCACAGCACTTTAAATAATAATTATTTTTGTTGATTTGTTTTATTTTCAGCCCGCCATGGCTTTGGCTACTGTCAGCGTTTCCAGAGATGGCTCAATGTCAAGAAGTATGTAATCATTTTACTAAATGGCAATTCATTGTTAAAAAAAACAATTAGTAATTTATTAATTGATGTATTATTTAAAGATTATAAACATGGGTCTAGGTAAGAACTGTTTTAATCAAACAAAATTGCTGTGTACAAACTAGCTGTGGTATAGCACATTATTAAATTTATTTAATAATTCGCTATTTGAAATTTTACACAAAGTAAATTAAAAGCAACAGTTTTATGAGTCACGGTTTAGGCTGCATTTAGTTGATTAATTATATATGAATTTAAGCAGAATTTTGTGAATATATACCATAATTATATTCAACAATAACTAATTTGAGAATTAACAGGTACAGTATGCCTCGATTTGTTTTATGTGTTGGTGTAAAAGAAAACAATGTGTCTGTATATTTGCAACAAAAATAATCTATCAGATTGCAAACAGTATTTATCATCAAAATCTGTAAAATACAGTGGACACTTCATACAATTTATTACACTGGTAACATCACAAAATATAATATGGTCCTTAATATTGTTTTAATTAAAAAGGTATACTAACAAATTATGGACTATGTTATGGAACACCACTGAATTAATGCATTTTGCCTTATGTTCTGCATATCTGCGCATCTAATACCTGCTTCTTGTGCGTCACTCTTTTCGTTTTCTGCGCATCAGTACTAGCACTAACAACCGTTGGATTCTGCTTGCTCTCCTTTCACTCTGCTGTCTACAGTGGGCTGGTAAAAGTTGCCACATTTTGTTTTTACTTCAGGGAATACTTGTACTTTTCCAGCAGACAGCTCACCCGGATGATGCGGCTGCGTCCTGGGATCCGGACACTGCTGTGGGCGTACTTCATCCTCCTCCACATCCTCATCGTTTCCTGCTTCACCGGCTTCATCTGAGCGGCAGTGCTCGCAGTCGGCCATGAAGAACCAGCAGGGTTACAATTAAACTATTAATAATGCAGGGTTCATTTAAAACAACTACATAGAATTGTATTCATAAAGGTGTATAATATAATTATATTGAAACAGCAACATATAATTGTATTCATAAAGCTGTATATAAGAATTATATTGAAACAACAACATAGAATTACATTCATAAAGCTGTATAAAAGAATTATATTGAAACCACAACATAGAATTGTGTTCATAAAGCTGTATAAAACATTGTATTGATAAAACTATATGGAAGAAATATTTTGTAATTTTATTATTTTTCTAAATTAATGTACCCAGCATAATATAATCATGTGGTGACCAGTGGTAAGAATTTTACATCCAGACATCATATATGTACAATTGGTCCAAAACAAACTGCTGTAACAACATCTGAACATTCCAAAATGGTACTAGATATGTGTATGGAAACCTGTTTGTATAAAAACCTATATTAAGTACCGGGTAACATTATCTGTCCCGATTTCAAACACAATACTGATCTGATAGTGGAGAATTCATAGTAAAATAATGTTCACTCCACATTGTTTTTTCCATATTGCTGTTGACATTATATTGTCTGTTCAACATTGTATTTGATGTCTTTTAACTCATTTTACTGTAAGAATTGCTTGCCTTAGTCTAAGAATGGTTAACATTAGCAATGTTACATTATTGCATTATGGTTGTACGAAATGGATACCATTGTTATTATGTGATAGCTTTGTGAAACATACACTATTCCTTCAAGTATATACATTATAGTGTGTCATAAGCAAATCACAGTTTAGATTCTGAGGATTTGCAGGTGGTAATATTAATCTTCTTGTTGATGTGAAAACAGGTTTACTATTCTATTGTTAATGTGTGGAAGAACATATATTTGAAACTAATCTACCTGTGTATGTTCTTTCTACAACATTTTGCGAGTTTTTGTAGCAGTTCTGTGTGAATTTCCGTAAACCTATATCACAATATATACTGGATGGTCGTGTCACATCGCGAGCCTCTGTATAGTCCAGCCATGGTCTGCCACCAAACATTCAATCGTGTCCAATGCTGTTGGCCGACTAAATATCAGTTACAGATTACTCGTTTTTCAATATTCACTACACCACATGACTCTACTCAACAGATGAGTTGCATCGCGTCGTATAATGTGATCTAGGCTTCTGTTTAACTAAAAGGATAATAGGCTGCACTCATTTAAAGTCGGTCATAAATTAAAAAAATTCTGTTTCTTAATTTCTTTTGAAATTTTGTTTTGTCTCAATGTTAGTGTTTATATATGGTGCCGTTAGTGATTTGTACATTGTTATAGCCTTTGACAACTAAAGTAGTGATTAGTACAGGGTTGTTATGTGATGAACATCACAATGGGTTTTTTGTTTTAGTCGAGTGATTTCTTGTAATCACACTATTTATTTTGTTTGTTTTGTGTTTGTAATGATAGGTTATTCCAATTTAGGATAGTCCTGGAAAACATTTGAGGGTAAAGACACACATGTGTAATAACTAACTAAAAGTTGTTTTCACTACATGTAACATAAACAATCATTGATGTAATTTTTACTTATGCAGTTACCCAATTAGCATCTTTGTGTATTTATTTGATACACATATATAGAAATATTTTAAACCAAATATGCCCACTTGCCACATCAAAAGATCATACATGTTCCTTCTTCATCATTTTCCATAATAAGTGTAATCAACCCTTACATGCCCATAAATGAAGTAATTATGGTCACAATATTGGACAGACATTGAACATTTCTGATGTTTTGCTACAGTGGTTTATATAACCATTACACCATCCTGGTTGAAATATTAATAAATATGATTTTTATTGGAACATGTAACCATACATCCACATAAAAGCATTAATAAAAATAATATTCAGTTTCTAAAAAAAAGTAATTTATTCCTTAGCAAAGTTTACACAACACATTTCTGAAGAGTTTCCAGCTAAGTAAAAAATTACATTTTGTAGAATTATGAAAAGGCTTGTGAAGATTAAATAAACTTGACACTGCATTTTTCACATTAATGTAGCAGCCATGGAATTGTTAATGAGTGAAAGACATGCTGCTGTAAAAGATATTTTACTTTTTTCATTACTAAGCATTTGATCTAGTTTAGGGATGTGCATAGGCTTTTTAGGTTGTACTGTATAGTAACAGTAACAAGTAAGCCTATAAATTATTATATCCTTAGCATTTCATTGTTTGTTAAAATTTGTTTGTAATATAGCGACTGATTTTGTTTTTTGTTTTGGTAATACCATATGTGGAATAATGTTATCTATATATTATTTAACGTTAATTGGTTTTAGTGTTCAAGATTTCTGTACCTGTGTTAGTGTGAATGTTTTAAACCTCAACATATTGATGTGTTGACAGTTGCATGTTAATTTTAAGAAACCAAATATGAATTCTGAGACATTGCTATAAGTATAACCCAATAAATTGTTCTGTTCATATAGCATTCTTGCTAAACAGCAGTTGATTCAAAAAGAGGTCTCAGTCGCAAATAATACCTAAAGATTAATGGTGTATCAGATTTTCCAAATGAAACTACAGTATTTTAAAGAAACAAATACTTTTAGTCTTCATTCCATTTTATTTGTACAACGAATGGATGTATATTAGGTCCATTTAATAATTAATAATAGGGTAGATACGGGAAATGACAAATGTCTTCTGTCTACTATGAATGTGTAGATTGCCTCAAGCTAAATCAGGCACTTGCATGTCAGGTAAAGAGGTGCACTGTTAGATATTTATAAACAACTGCAGCTCGGATAAGTAGCAATTGTTTATGTGTACAAATACCAGTATCTATTCCTCAACACTTTAGTGTACAATAGAAAATGCAACTGATTTTCTACAAAAATGTGGGTTGCTAATAATATTATTTCAGTCCCTTGAATAAAGCAGGTGATATCCCAAACCTTTGACAGTGGAGATTGTTTAATTGTTACATTATCAGCAATATGTCGTTACCATGAAATTGATACGACATAAAAAGCCATTACCTGTAGGTAAAGGTCTGTAATGTTTGGGGTGTTGTTGGGTCGTTTTTTGTGGGTGGGTTTTTTGTTGTTGTTTTTTTGTTTTGTTTTTAGGGGGGGGGGTGAAGGTGTGGTTTCCCCACACATACACAGATAAGGATTTTGCACTGTTTGGAAAACCTTTATATTTATGTTAATATGTATATATTAAAAGGTTGGTTTGTGCTTTATTGAATGTTTGAGGTTTGAATCATGATTGAAAATGTTCGTGTGATCATGAGAACAAAAATGTCTTTCATTCAAATTCTATTTTTTACTTGGCATACATGATGCTGAAATGTAATTAAATTTGCAGATGTATATATTCAGTTGCAACCACTGTAGTATTTATGGGAGGTAAATGTACATGAACCAATAAAATATTGGAATTTTTAAAACAATGTGCAGTTTGTTTTGTGTATTATGCTTACATAGTAGTAAATTAACAAAAGGTCCAAAAATAATAGACTTCTTTCAATAGTTAAACCACCAATACATGGGTTTATATTTGTATTACTATATTTAACTAGCGACTGATAGGTTCTATGTTCATATCCTGATCCCAGCTCTTGAAAAGATTGAGCTTCAACAGCTCAGTTTGGCAGTGTAAAGCCAGTGTACCAACTTTGGTCTCACTATCCATTAATTCAGTCTGGTACTTGGCACTAACGACCGCCGAAGGTAGGGGAGCATAGTAGGTGGTTACAAGTGCTTCTTAAAAGCACTTCTAAAGTTAACTCTATAAAAAGAAATACTAATAAAATCTGAGATTAATGTCATGGCAATGTCATACAAATTGCATGCATGTGAGATCATTAAAGATAGCCATGGTTTGTGCACAGCATGTTTGAACCTCAAGTAGACATAAGCAGAACAATCGAAGAAAAAACAGGAAACATTTTTTTTGTTTCACTCCCTTCTATTCCATCTCATTTCTTCCCAATCTGACAACTTCTTTCGTTGTCCACCTCAACATCCCAGTCCTTGTCTCTCCAACCATGACAGGTGACGTCTCTTGTGGTTATCCTTGCCACACACCTGTCATTCCCCCATCAGCTTTTAGCTGTGGGCTTGGTCTGACCACTTCAGAAAAAGTTCAGTAGTTATTTCTGACACTGTTAAGAGGCACATGTAACCACCTACTATGCTCCCCTATCATCAGCAGTCGTTGGTACCATGGGTCAGACCAGCTTTATTAGCGGCAGAAGATGAGGATGCCAGGTGGGTGCTGGGAAGTACACAGAGACTGCACCCATGGAGGAAGTTGAGACCAGTAGGTGATGGTGTGAACAGTTCAGAAGACGAGTTGGAGCAAACTGAAGTGGAAAATTAATGAGAATGGTGGATAAGGTGATAGACGAGAAAGATGAATGAAACTGTGAGCCAGCTTTGACAGGATTTGAACCACGGTCTTCAGCTTGATTGTCCAGCAGCTTATTCACTACACCAAGGAAGACATTATTGATGTACTAGAATACAAAACTTAGCCTGGTAATATGTTCAGCACATGTGAAAATAAATTATGGATTTTCAAAATAAATTCATATTAAATTAATGGGTGGTAGGGTCATTTCGCACACACAGAGACCTATAGTCAATTAAGACAATCTCAACCAACAGGATACTACGTATTACAACCTTTAATATACCAGTCATGGGATATGAAAATAAAAATATTGGGTCAATCGATAAAAATGAATTGTACACCTCAAACCTCAAGTCGGCACTAGATCCCTCAACCCACCTCCCTGAGTTAAGTCATCACTAGCCCACATTGTTTTCTTAATCATTGGCCGATGGATGGCGAACATTCAATAATTCTGGCAGTCTTCGAGGAAACCTACATTTTTTCATTAGCACGAAGGGATATTTTATATGCACTTTACCACAAACAGGACAGCACATACCACAACCTTTGATATACCAGTCGTGAGGCACTGGTTGTGATGGGGAAATCCCATTCAGAGAAAGGGTCCATTGAAGGGTTTCATTCTAAGACCAAAACTCCTTGAGCAGTGCCCCACCAAACCCCTCCCTTGAAAGATCAAAATATTTTAAATCATTCTCCAGAAATGATCAGTTTCGAATATGATTTTCTAGCTGAAGAATAACAAGATATTCATTATATTTGCAACCACTTTACTGTGCTTCATAAATAAAGAGTACAAAATATATAAAAGACATGTACATAGTTATGTAACATATCATTTTGAAACGCCAAGTACAACTAGTCATATTTAACATTTGAGCATTGCCATACTAAAGCAAATTAACTGTTTGGTGTTTACCTATTAAACTATAAAAAGAAAAATCAGATGGTCTTGTTTCTTTAAAGCAATATGTTGAAACAAATTTACAGAGGTTCAAGCCAGTATAATTTTAGTATACAGTACCTGGTATGTCAGTCACTTAGAAAATAAAGTTGACGAATGAACAAATTGGTACTGGAAATGCTCTGCTGATGATCATAAATAGTAGAGCTAAAACAATTGTATATTATGCAGACATTTAGCAAAAGCTAAGAAATGCAACCGTTTTAAGCAGCAAAACAATATTATATATTTCCATTTATTCAGTGAAAACTGAGGGAATAAGGAAAGAAATGTTTTATTTACGACGCACTCTTCACATTTTAGTCACTGTTATATGGCGTCGGATGTATGGTTAAGGACCACACAGATATCGAGAGAGGAAACTTGCTGTTGCCACTTCATAGGCTACTCTTTTTCGATTAGCAGCAAGAGCTGAGGGAATAAATAACATTTCATGTTTTGAATGTTAAATGTCCAATGTGTATTTAAGTATAGAATTTATACTTATTAAGACATAGAACATATTTATGCAATCAGTTTGAAAAACAATTCTATTCGGGGCCTGGATTAAACCAATACTGAAAACTAAAGACAAAGGCTTTAGGAATCCATTGACTTCTTTATTACCATAGTGTAAAGATTGGGTTCAGTAACTAAACTAATAAAATACCGTTTGATATATTTTGGGACCAAACTGGCACTGTAAGAAAACAATTGATGCTGATGCTGTTGGTAATAAAAGTAGATCTTAGTTATTTGATAACTAGTACATGTAGTATCATCAGACTTGTTAATTATAACATTTTCAAAACATAATATAAAGAATACTACAAGAGCACAGGTTACAAAACAGCAAATTGTATCACGCAAAATGATAATGAAAACTTATAAATGTATTTTTTTCAACTTGAAAAATAGAATTTAAATACAGAAGAACTCCATAAACAATGCATCACAATGACAAACATGCAACATTAGCGGATTTCATTTCTTACAACATGTCTTAGTTCTCTAAGATGAAAGACAAACTCGTTCTCTCACATTTGATGTGAAAAACGTATTTTCAACCACATATAACCTGAAGACAACAACAAAACATCATAATGGTTCTCATTAACAACTATTTATAATAATAAATATTTACCTCAACACACATATACAAGCACACACACACATGCCTAAATTTATAATTTATTACACAAGATACAGAATTTGTATTTATCGCGTGAAACAAGTTAATATGTCATACAGCAAACGTAAGTGTATATTTATTAACAGCACAGATGTACATAAAACATACTATATGGATCCGTGTCTCTATTTCAGTTGCACTAAATAATGACTATTCAATTTGAAATTAAGAGGTTGATGGTGTGTGCAGAGATCAGTAGCTATAGCAGTATTTTCTAAAGGTGGCAGTGTTTAAAGTCCCCCCCCCCCCCGTCTCCTCCACCTCCCTCCCTCTACACACAGACAAAATATATTGTTTATCAATACAACGGATGCAACTACAAGACTTGTATGAAGGTCGTACCATGGAAACTGTTAATGAAAAACATACATCATCAACAATGGTCTCATCACAGTAATGTAAACGGAAATACAGCCAACATGAACTTCATAGATCAATGTACAATGTAGGGAATTTCTAAATGTGATGAATCCGATACACCCAATCAACTTATGACATGGTACAAGTGGGTGGTGGTGATGAGGCATCCCCCTCCTAAGAAAAATACCACAAGATGCCCACTGTAATTTAGAAGTGTCAGAGTCTAGCTGGAGAACATATTGCTGTACTATTTCTTTTTAATGCCCACCCCACCTACCTTTCCAAAAGATACAGCTCTGATATTTGTACGAAAACCCTAAGTAGCATTCAAGTTGCCACAATCTTTAAGTATGGTATGCTTTTCATGATCAGGAAACATGGATTACATATTTTACCTAACAGAACTCCAACTTCATGGCAACACTGATGGCAGTTGTCGTAAGGTGCTTTACTGAATAAAAATGAATACTTTTGGTTGGAGGAAGATTTTGGGTTTTTTAATTTTGTTGATTTGTTACTGGTTAAAAATGCTATTGGCAGACTTAAAATTACTATAGGTCAGTAATTTGCCTACACAGAAACTGTCATAGGTAACAAACTCTTAATTCTGATCCCTGATGTAACAAGCATTCTGCGAGTACTGCTAAAGAATACATCTCCTACCCATGCCCAAGTTAACCGAGAGTACCGCTGAAGAATACATATCTCCTACCCATGCCCAAGTTAACCGAGAGTACTGCTAAAGCATACATATCTCCTACCCATGACCAAGTTAACTGAGAGTACTGCTAAAGCATACATATCTCCTACCCATGACCAAGTTAACTGAGAGTACTGCTGAAGAATACATATCTCCTACCCATGCCAGAGTTAACTGAGAGTACTGCTGAAGAATACATATCTCCTACCCATGCCAGAGTTAACTGAGAGTACTGCTGAAGAATACATATCTCCTACCCATGCCACAGTTAACTGAGAGTACTGCTAAAGCATACATATCTCCTACCCATGCCCAAGTTAACTGAGAGTACTGCTAAAGCATACATATCTCCTACCCATGCCCAAGTTAACCGAGAGTACTGCTGAAGAATACATATCTCCTACCCACGCCCAAGGTAAAGGGCCATAACTATGTGAAAAATTGGTAAATTTATGACAATGAAAGTTAAACTTGATATGTAACTATACATGATAAAGCTATATACAAAATTCAAACTTAATAACATCGGGCATGTATTGTGAGCGAGGGGCAACAAACCACAATTTGTATAAAGGAAAAGCAAATTCATTATTTCTTTCTTAGGTGAGCATAAAGATGTCAAACTTCACAGTAAAGGAAACAAATGGTAGCAGAACTCTCAAATTTGTTGTATATAATAGTCATAACATGACGTAAACCATCTTACAAACAACTTTTGCACTACACTGTACAATAATTAATACTGAATTGGACAAAATCAACATTTTCCAATCTGTATAGCACTGAGGAATAGGAACAACACATTAAGTTTTGTAGTAGGGAAACATGAAGCTTGACAAACCAACATTCACCAATCTGTATAACACACAGAAATAGGAACAACATAATAATCATTTTGTAGTTACTGTTGTGAAACATGAAGCTATCTGGTATTTGGATGTTGAACAATTGTACAGTCAAGAAAAATCCTAAATTAGTTTATATGTAAGCCATTCCATTCAGTATCCACAGAAAATATTTCAAACATCAGTTCAGTGGAAACGACCATGTCTAATAACCAGAACAAATTGCTGATACCAATAAGATAATATCAAAAAAACTTGTTGGTATCATGAGAAAATTTGGAATCTAATGTTGGAAACGATCGAGGTGTAATTTTGGCATCAATAATCAGTGTGACCAAACCAATCAATAATCAACTAAAACGTAGACTGTGCTTTGGGGAACTTAAATCTGTTTGTTATTTTAAGACAAACATCATTTATATATTAAATATATCTGTGCCAGTCTTTGTATAAATAGCACATTTAAACAGAATGTGTCTGTAAACCTATGCAGTAGTGCACAGGAATAGAAGAAAACAAACTGTATAGTACTGTGTTGAACTCAATCATCCAGTTGTGCTCAAATAACTGGTCAAATGGTTTGAAACGACCAATACTTGACAAACATGATTAATTGGACCTTCACTAGGTTACCAGAAATGTTGTTTTTGAAAATACCACCATCTAAATCTATAAAGTACCAATGGAAGGTGTAATACAGTGATATTATATATTAATTTGCCAGATATTTCAACACTCCAGGAAAATATCTTGTTATTATTATTTGTGTGATATTTCCTCCATCCTGGGAAATGTTAAATTGTTGATACAATATTTCAGTGTATTAAACTTCAACGATCCAGGCTGAATGTCCTGTGGATACAGATCATGTATCTGTTGCTGTTTTAGCCCTCCAGGGAAATGTCTTGTTCTGAAATACTGGAATCCAGCTGTGCTAGCTCATGTTCAGCTGTAAAGACACATTAAAATACATTACAAACATGACTACAGGTTTGAGAAAGGTACTTGTTACAGACACTGAAGTGGTCGGTAACTAGCCACATGCCAAAATACTGGTTACCATATCTTTACCTGAGCCCCATTCTACAAAGCAATCTTAGCCCTAAGATCACCTTAAGTGCATGGCTACCTTATGCACTAAGGTGATCTTAATGCTAAGACGCCTACGTGGAACGGGGCCCAGTTGAATGTCAATAAAGAGTCGATGGTTCTAAGAATTACCTGACCTTGTTCTTTGACACTCAAAACCAATCCTAAACGTCCTTTTAGCATAAGGATGTGAACTCTATTATTCATAATGCTAGATGGACCTTTGATCCTATGAGCTTTTAGTTAAATCTATTAAAGTGTTTGGGCACGAATGTTTTCATTAACAGACAGATAAGAAGAAGTACGACAAGACTAATACAATTATACGTTGATAGTGTAACTACTATTTACTATTTCCTCTAGGACATTACAAACAAATAAAAACACTGAGTGACACCACAGATATCTGATGTCATTTTCAGAATTAATTTTTTTTGTTAACAAAAATAAAACTCACATTTGTTTTTACTGATCAAGGTAAATCAGATACACCCCTATCCAGTATAAAGTAACTTAAATGGGAAAAGTACAAATGTACACAAAACACATCCTGCAAAAAGTTCTTTGTGAAAAGATCCTTTAAAGGTTAAAGGTGTATCTTAATGCGAGAAACAATATGCTTACTTGTAGCCATAGAAACAGCAAGGTTGTTTTGTTCATCTGGACTGTCCGAGTGGACGATGGAGTTGTCCACAATGTGAAGTGGTGGTCCAGTGTCCAGTGGGTTGCAGTCCTGTGGCTGCGTTTCCATTTCACTGACCTGTGGGACCGAACTGCCGGCCATTTCATCAGTCACAACTATCTGCTGTGCATTATTTGGCAGTCCTGCTTGCTGAATGTTGGGTGTAAGGTTGGTTAGCGTAGGAGTTAGCTGAAACAGAAATACTGAGCATGATTATAATTTCCTTAGGCATATATATTATTTGCTGTTTTGCACACGACACTCACCAGAAACACTATTAACAGGAAATGGAAGACAATCCAGTTTCCTGTGTCTTTCGATTTTGCTTTTTTAATGGAAAATACCTTGGAATTTTGAGTTGAAAAAGTGGTTTTCTGCAAGTATTTTCACTTGAAAACAATGGCAGCACATTGCAGTCATTTTCAGGGATCAGTAGCCGATTGTGACAGCTAATTTGAAAATAACAACAAAACTAACCAAATATTGGAATAAGAATCTTAGTTATATTGTTTTAATTCTGGTCAGAAAACCACTGTTATTGGGAATAATACTGCACAGCTGGCCACAATTGGCCATAAGTAAACACGACTTTTTAATTTTTTTGCCTAATTTTAATCAACATTAATTGATCTAAAATATAAAAATTAGAAAAATCCACAAAAATAATACTTACTGATTCAAATATGAACTTTATTTTATTTATTCATAAAACATTTAAGTGAATATTTGCGAGTAAAAATCATAAACTTGTACCCACTCAACATCCTTTTTGTCAAAAATTAATCCAGTAATCTAAAGGTTAATACAGCAACATGTATTATTGCCAAACAAAATGACAAACAACACATGATGTTCTCACAATGGAGTGTGTTAAAAAGAAAGCATGTTAGCAAGCTGTAAGTGTAATACCTGTAAGAGATTGCCGTGTGTAAGAAAAGAAAGAAATGTTTTATTTAACGACGCACTCAACACATTTTATTTACGGTTACATGGCGTCAGACATATGGTTAAGGACCACACAGATTTTGAGAGGAAACCCGCTGTCGCCACTACATGGGCTACTCTTCCGATTAGCAGCAAGGGATCTTTTATTTGCGCTTCCCACAGGCAGGATAGCACAAACCATGGCCTTTGTTGAAACAGTTATGGATCACTGGTCGGTGCAAGTGGTTTACACCTACCCATTGAGCCTTGCGAGCACTCACTCAGGGTTTGGAGTCGGTATCTGGATTAAAAATCCCATGCCTCGACTGGGATCCGAACCCAGTACCTACCAGCCAATAGAGCGATGGCCTACCACGACGACACCGAGGCCTGTTACCGTGTGTAAGAAAGCATTATAACAAGCTGTAAGTCTTAATACCTGTAAGAGATTGCTAGCAGAGAACATGCCGGGGTGAAGTCTAGAGAGTAGTTCGGCTGTTTCGGGTGTCAGCGTTGTGCTGACTTGAGTCGTCCCATCACTGAGGTGCGTCTCAATGCGAGAAACAATATGGTGACCATCTGAAATAACAAACAACACTCACGTTAAACAAAAGGTTAGTTTTCTTTAATGACACCACTAGAGCACATTTATTTCTTAATCATCGGCTATTGGAGGTCAAATATTTGGTAATTTTGACAGTCTTAGAGAGGAAACCCACTACATTTTTCATTAGTAGCAAGGGATCTTTTTTGTGCACCATCCAACAGACAGGATAGCATGGCCTTTGATATACCAGTCGTGGTGCACTGGCTGGAACAATACACTTCTATTGTTTAATAAACAAGAAAAGAAATTATATCATTGGATATTCCATGACACCATTGTAAATAGTTCACTATTAAGTACTGTGAAATTTATTTTCATGAGCTTAAATTTTCATGGCTTTTCCAACAAATATATTTTGTTTGATACTTGTTTGAAATCGTGGACTGAAAAGATAATAGCATAAATTTGTATTATATATATAAACAAATATGTATTATATTTTTGTTGTGTTCTAAAATTTGCACTAGTTCTCGAATTACATGATTATTAGACCATGAAAAAAAGTGATTTCACCAGACATGTTTAAGATAAAGGGAAATATACCTCTTCTCATATATACGTAGGAAGAATAACCACTGTCATAAGCTTAAGAAACATTAGTTACACTCTTTCACACCAGCTATTAAGAAAACAGCATTTATTAGCAAGGCACAATTTGAAATACTGCTACTTGTTTATCCAAGAAAAAGGAACATTTTAAACAGCAGTTTACAAATTTGTTACTAGTGTCAAACTAATGAAAATAAAATATTCTTTGCATTTTGTTTTTCCAGTTTGTTTTTTTACTTTGTACCCATCCTGGAAAAAGGAAACGAAGAAGACCGAAACAAACATGGAGGAGGACAGTAGAGAAGGAAATCTGAGAGGGCAGTCTGAGCTGGGGGCTGCTGGAGAAGCTGGCAAAAGACAGGCAGCAGTGGCGATCTCTGGTTACAGCCGTATGTGATTCTTAGCACGAAGGGGATTAAGTAAGTACATTTTTTACTTTAAACACAATAACTAGTTTTCATTATTTACTATTTTAAATATTTCAATGAATACGCAAGACTGTATTCCTGTTAAAATAAAGTATTCTACAAGAGCGGTGAATACCTTCTCCTGGGTTCTGCGTGAGCGTGACAGTGACGGTTTCTGGCACGGGTCCTTCCTGAGCTATAGGCATGCCGACCCACATGGCTGGATTCACCTGATTGAACTCCACGTTCGACACACTCGGTCCGTTCTTGTCTGGAGTCGTTATTATCTCAACGTTTACCTGATGAATGAAAATATACACATGGCAAGATTTTATAAATCAATACACAAAATTCCTTGAATTAAACTAACATCATATAATGTTTTGAGTTGTTGTTTTTCTTAAAGATATTGATAATTTGGAAGTTCAGACAAATCTTATTATTTGATTTTGTAATTATAAATATATTTCAGAATCGTGACCCAGGCTCCATATTTAGTTTAGACTGCATTACAATACTTATAAACAGCATATAGATGACCAAGTAGAGCTTGGTGTCCAAATTGTTCAATGCTGTACGAGCAAGTGTTCTGCTAATTTATATAAACATAAAAACATTCTACTAGGGTCTTAAACTTATACTCAACATATTTCATAGAAAAACAATTCTGTATTATAAATGTATGTGTGTGTGCGTGTTATGTATGTACGTACATACATACGTATGCGTGTATATATGGATACATGCATAATAAATGGTACATGTATTTACAGTTGAAGCCGTGAGCGGAAGTGTGCCATTCTCAATATCTCGCAGTGCCTGATGGATATGGTTTTTGAGATCATTAATTGTCGGGAATAATGTGAGATCATGTCGCTCTGGAATGTTTCCATGGCAGACATCACGCATGACAAACATTCTGAAATAGAACACAATTAATGATTACTTTTGGTTTCATTAATAGCAATATGCTAAATTGAAACAAATTAAACATAATGTAAATAAATAGTTATGGTATGCAAATAAATCAACGTCAACATAAGGTTATGTCTTCAATAATATTGATCCCACTGCAACAAATACTAATAATTTGCATGCAAGAACTAAACCAGTCAGTCATTTTACCACCTTTATTAATCAAAAGATATAATTATATCATGAATATTTAACAAGTTTGTTTCAAACAAGAACCAAAATGATAAAGAACGAAATGTGCCAGAGGAATAGAAGGAAATGTTTTATTTAACGATGCACTCAACACATTTTATTTACTGTTATATGGTGTCGGACTTCATGGGCTACTCTTTTCGATTAGCAGCAAGGGATATTTTATGTGGACCATCCCAGACAGGATAGTACACACAACGGTCTTTGCTACACCAGTTGTGGAATAGCCCAGTGGATTCACTGACGGGAATCGATCCTAGATGGATTGCACATCAGGTGAGCGCTGTACCACTGAGCATGTCCTGCCCCCCCTCCCGAGGAACAGTGCATTCTCATACAGTAATATTAACAATTGCATCTTTTATATAATTGGGGAGTTAGTGGACTAATTTTCTCATTGCAGGGCTCACTCTTGAATACATTTTGATTTAGACAATTTTCAGACATGTCAAGTATTTAATTACAAATTATTAAAACATGGTTAATTTAAAGAATATTTTATGACCCAATGACAAAAATGTGGTAGCCACTTTGTATAAAATTGAGCAATTGGCTATTTTGGCAATGGACAGGGTGAGGACAGGATTGGGGGTTTCCCCTCCCAACAAGTGCCCTACAACTGGTATATCAAAGGTCATGGTATGTGCTGTCTTGTCTCTGGGAAAGTGCATATAAAAGACCCTTGTTGCTAATGGAAAAATGTAACGGGTTTCTTCTCAAAATTATGTATTGCTATTATCAAATGTTTGACATCCAATAGCTGATGAATAATCAAATGTGCTCTAATGGTGTCGTTAAACAAATCAAACGTTTCTTTCCTAAAATAATAATAAGACTATGATTAAAGGTGTAGACCAGTAGTCTCAACCTGTGAAAATGGACACTAAATTTGGTTAATCATAGAGTGAAACTAAAATTATGTGATGTTTAAAAATAGATTTGAGCTTGACTTGATAACTGCTACTTCTTAGACATTTTTAGAATTGTGAAAAATGTATTTCGAGGTATTACAACCAGGATGACCGGAAATATTTTGGATGTACGAAAATAGAAATTATAAATAATAAAAATGAAGTAACTTTTAATTTAAATTACTAAACACAACTCTAATAGTGAAAAATATGTAGTAGTGTTTAACAAGAGTACCACTGAGGTACATGATACGCCCGTCAGGAGTTTGATGGAAAACCATATAGACAAATTATTTGATTTATTTGTATCACAGAGACCTAGTAATTGCATGTGACACAGCACCATCCCAAGTTATTTCTACATGTGAGGTGTGATGGTCTTGTATGCAAGATATGGTCAAGACAAGGATTTACTGTTATGTGCAATAGACCGTGAAAAGTAGGTCACAGTGACCTAGTAATAGTACGCGACACACTGCCATCCCATGTTGTTCCTACATGTGAGGCTTGATGATCCTGTATGCATCTGTATATACGATATGGTCTGGACAAGAAAAGTTAACAGACGGATATATGGACGGACAGACAGACAACACCATACCATAATACGACACATCATAGACGGATGTATAAAAACTAGAGTCTGTCACTTTAATCAAATAGGTTAATCACCTGAGCTGCCGTCGGATGTGATAAACCCTCGTCTCACCCCCAGACACAAGATCTCGGATTTTCTGAACAACTTGTGGATGTAGTCGTCGACTCGACGCGTCTATCTCCTCTTTCTCCACTTCCGAGTTCGGGGTGTATTTAGGTGGAGCCGCAGCTGGCGTGGCTTGTTCGTCGTGAAATTCGTGAGCCTTTTCTGTGGGCAGCTGGATGTAAAACCTGCAGGAACAAACGCATTAGTTCAAACAGTTGCTGGGCTCGAAATAGCGGCCTGCAAGAAACAGTCTATTTGTTTTCTGACCTAGCAGATGAAATAGAAAAATCACCAGCTAAAACCACAAAAAATCACCTGCTAAAACTATAAAAAGAATCACCTGCTAAAACCACCAAAAAAAAATCACCTGCTAAAACAACAAAAAGAATCACCTGCTAAAACCAGTAAAACATCACCTGCTAAAACAACAAAAAGAATCACCTGCTAAAACCATTAAAAAATCACCTGCTAAAACCATTAAAAAAATCACCTGCTAAAACAACAAAAAGAATCACCTGCTAAAACCAGTAAAAAATCACCTGCTAAAACCATAAAAAATATCACCTGCTAAAACCATTAAAAAAATAATTGCACCTCATTTATCAAGAGATGTATGCACAATTATTTCAGCTGCTATTTAGCTTGTGATTCTGTTCTATTTTAAAGGGACATTCCTGAGTTTCCTGCATTGTAAGATGTTTCTGACTAATAAAATCTTTTAACGTTTAAAAATATGCATTAAATATATTTTTTTGTTTAGGATATCAGTGTCTGCATATTCAATGTGTTTCTCGTCGTCTTAATATTTGTAAGAAGCTCAAACTGTATTTTGTCTTCAAATAATTTTGTACGTACGAAAACAAATATTTTAGGAAATAAAATGAAATTTAACCTAGTACAAATACTAGAACGATCAGAACATGTTTAATAATAATATACAGCTAATATGTTGATATGTAATTACAATCTTTAAAAAGTGTCCGTTAGTTGATAACATCTTAAAGAGTGCAGCAAATTCAGGACTGTCCCTTTAATTCCATAGTGCTCTAAAGTACACCTCAGAAGTGCTAATTTATCTCACACTATCCCAAACCCTTCCCTCACCCCGTGCCATCTTATTTCTGGAAGGACGTATTTCTTTTGGCCTGCTATTTATAACAAATAACAGCAAGCCATATTATACTTCCTATTTTAAGCCCTGAGCTGCTATACTGACATGTTACTTTGATTATTTTTAGAACTAAAGTCAATTACAAAGCTAACTTGAGGGCGATATAGAGTATATTCTTATGACAAAATTGTATTTCTTACCAATACAATATAACTAACATATAACTTATTATTACCTTTTAGATAAATTTCATGCGTTTTGATTGGTCAATAGCTAATCCATACCACAGGTACACCATGTCATTTTCCAGGTCAATACAGAATTTGGGCACCAATACAAAATTTGCCAGGGTGTACGAAAGTGCCACGTGACTTCTGCTTTGTAAGTTCGGCAGAATTGTTATTGTTTTGTTTTTTCACTCTCGCGCCTCAGCTCTTAAACTAGGAAATACGTATTGAATTCTGTTTGAAAGAGATTGCGATTTATGGTAAGTGTTTTTTTATTACTTTATTATTTTTAAATACATACTTTCTTGAACATGTTATAACCAAAAAATATAGAAAATTGTTGATTTTCGCATACTCATGCATTGTAAATTTAATGGCGGGAACTATCACTGTGTAGGCGACCAAACTATAACAAAACTATTTCTTTGAAAAACGCATGACATGCATTCTTTGGAATGTTATATGGGTAAGTATAGTTTGATAAATATCTATGTGCCCGAGTGTAATCAGTTGTTTGGTAGTTTTCCGTGTAATAATTTTTATTTCTAAATTGACAAGACCCGTGTCATTAAGGTGATAAGAGTTGTCCCCCTTTGTTTACAAATCGTCTGCATTTGACAGCTCGCTACAATGGCTAAACGATTCGGAAATCATACAGAATCAGAAATATTGCAAAAAAGAATCAACAGCATTCCAAGCAACACACAAGCAGGAAACAAAAAGGCCGCAAATACGTTACGTAGCTACTTGTTAGAAAAATAATATTTTTGTGTTTTATTTGAAATTTTATGTTATAAAAATATTTTAAACCTTAAAAATCTTTGTGTGATTTGTTCAAAATGTTTGAAAAAGATCTAAAAGGTAATAAATTCGTGACGCGGTTTTTGCCAGGGCGTACGGGATTGTACGCCCTGGCAAAAACCGCGTAACTAATAATATCATGTTGTACATCCCATAATAGGAATGCACATACTGTGCGAACAGAAAATAATCATACAGCAAAACCTCTCCAAACTGGACCCTCTGTAAACCGGAATTCCCTCACAACCGGACGTTTTTCATGGTCCCTTTATAAATATCTGTGTAGAAGAGAACCTCTGTAAACTGGATACCTCTTAAAACCAGAGGTTTTACTTGGTCCCATGCGTGTCCGGTTTAGTGGAGTTTCACTGTACTTTATTTATTCTCTCCAGTTCCGTTGAACTCAAAACTCAGTATTTAACAAGATAATGGCTATACATAAATATGTGACTTGCTATTTTAAGCTAGTAAACACCAAACAAAATACCTTTCTTCACCATAACCATCTGGGATGCCTCGTTCCTTCAACTCTTGAAAAGCTTTATCCATGGCTCCTTTTAGCGTTCTCTTGTCCACATTCACATCAACGGCATAATCAGGGAATTTCTTAACTTTTTTAATGTAGATTCTGCAGAAAGGAAAAGATTATTTTGTTTAATGTGTTTAATATTAATTATGTTGATCATAATTACAAACAAAGTAGATAGTGATAACAACTAAACTAACCCATTCCCTGACCTTTTTTAATTTTTAAAAATCTGCTGTGCCTAAAATCAATTGTTCTTATTTGCAGGTTTTACTTGACTTGTAAATAAACATACATAAAATAATATTTACATTAAAAGAAACACAATGTGCTGATAAAATTTTACCTTTTTTTAACGAAAATCTTTTTAAAAATCCCTCAAATATTTTAACCCATGTCCCAAAACAAACAAATGTTTTAATTTGTCTTGCTTGAAAATAGTACTACTATGTGTTGAATGCGTCATTAAGTAAAACATTTCCTTCCTTTCTTCGTCACAATTATATACACTAATAGTGAACCGGATGTCAGAAGCAATCGGTCATCATTACTACTGACCTTGCAGGACATGTTTGTCTGTACACTTTAGAATTATCCTCTACCGTCTTTTTATATGGATTTCCCTTCCGTCTGGGTCCATACTGACACTCCTGTACCACTGCCCTGCTACCTGAATCAACAAGCATTGTAGGAACATAGTCAAAATAGGAAGAATATGTTCTAAACTAAGCAGCAAAACTTTTAAAGGGACATTCCTGAGTTTGCTGCAGTTTTTAACATGTTATCGACTAACAGAGACGTTTTAACGATTGTAATTACATATCAAATATATTTTCTGCATAAAATATTAGTGGTTGTGCATTAAACGTGTTTCTGATCATTCTAATATTTGTACTAGGTTAAATTTCATTTTGTTTCCTAAAATATAGTTTTTTCGTATGTTTGGCCTTGTTACAAATATTAAGACGACCAAAAACAGGATTTCCTCAGGATTTTTTTTAAGGTGCATACATTTTTAGTATTGGTAAATGTATATATCTGTTTTCAAACCAAGCGAAAATAAGGGGGTGAAACTAAACATTTTTGAAATTGCCTTAGAACTTGCAAACACATTTATTTTATTATTTTATTTGAGTATTTATTTTATATTTTATTTTAATAATTTATTTTATTTAGCTTTATATTATTATTATTATTATTATTACTTTTTATTTATTGTCATCTTTCTATTAGTAACATATTTGGAAATATTAGGTACATGTCATTGAACAAGATCTCCATTTTCAAGATCTTTAAAAAATTGGGCCCTTTCCAACCAAAACAGTAAGTGATAATAAAAATACACGTTTGCTAAAAGTTCAAGAATGATCAAACATTTTGTAAGAACAATACAGTACTAAACAATTAAACACAAATGTAGGAACATCTCTGAGATCAAATTAATAACTTTTTAAAGTTGTTACTTGCAGAGGTTACAAAAGCAGAACATACCAGAATTAACAAAAGGCATTCCATCATTAATACTTGCGGAGTTTACCAAAGTAGAATGTATCAGCATTAACAAAAGGCATTCCATCATTAACACTTGCAGAGTTTACCAAAGTAGAATGTATCAGCATTAACAAAAGGCATTCCATCATTAACACTTGCAGAGTTTACCAAAGTAGAATGTATCAGCATTAACAAAAGGCATTCCATCATTAACACTTGCAGAGTTTACCAAAGCAGAACATACCTGCATTAACAAAAGGCATTCCATCGAAGGGCACATACTGAGACTTCCACATCAGTCGTGTTGATGGCTTTGCTGGGCTGGGCGATTGGCGTGTCCCCCAGAAGCTGGCAGTCTGTTGTTTGTGAAGAGTCAGTAACGTATCTAGTTCTACTTCATTCTCCACATACCCACGATACGAGTCTCCAATTTTCTAGAGAAAAAACAAACAATTTCTGTACTAAAATTAAAAGAACTTCCACATCAGTCGTGTTGATGGCTTTGCTGGGCTGGGCGATTATGTCCCCCAGAAGCTGGCAATTGTTTGTGAATTTCATTCTCCACATACCCACGAATTTAATTGTCATTAATTAATTAATCAAACAGAACTTTATTATATTTACTATGCTTGTAAAATAATCCATAAAATTAGTATTTAAATAGCAGGAAAGACGAAAAATGTAGGCTCATATTTACCTCACAATTTTTTAGTTTTAATGCCCAAGCCGGAAAATCAACTGGAAACATTTGTTGAGGTGGAGCTGGTGGTGGCATCATTACACCAGCCTCCGTCGTAACCGACAACATTTCACCACCAGGCACATTATCATGTACAAACTGAGGACCAGTCTCTGAAAACAAAACCCAGTACAGAAACACTAGCTAACGATATAATAGGGTGAGGACAATAACAGCAGAAATGGACGGTTTGATGGTCCTGTATGTATCTGTATGCAAGATGTGGTCTGGACAAGGATTTACTGTTATGTGCAGTAGTCAGTGAAACATAGGTCACAGTGACCTAGTAATAGTACGTGATATACCGCCATCCTAAGTTGTTCCTACATGTGAGGTTTGATGGTCCTTTATGCATCTGTATGCAAGATATGGTCTGGACAAGAAAAAGTTAACAGAAGGACGGACGGACGGACGGACAGACAGAAAACGACATACCATAATACGACCCATCATAGATGGGCCTATAAAAATGGGTAAATAACAATAAAAGTCAAATATGATAAAGCTACATGTATATAAAAAAAAACGTCCGAATTTTTTTTTTTCATATGTACTAAATTTAACTTAAAGTTTGCTTTGTTTAATGACACCACTTGAGCACACTGATTAATCTATCATTGGCTATTAGATGTCAAACATGTGATAATTCTAACATGTAGTCATCAGAGGAAACCTGCTATATATTTCCTAATGCAGCAAGGGATCTTTTATATGCACTTTCTCAGACAGGAAAGCACATGCCACAGCCTTTGACCAGTTGTGGTGCACTGGTTGGACAAGAAAAAATTCAATCAGCAGAAGTGGTTCGATCCAGCGACACAAGCACCTCAAGCGAGCACTCAACCGACTGAGCTAAATCCCCCCCCACTCCTAAATGTAAGAGCCATAACTCTGTGAAAAATGTGTTAATTGCCATGAAAGTCAAACGTGATCTGTAATACAAACAGAACATGATAAAGCTATATAATAATTTTTAGCTCAATAGCTTGAGGCATTGAAGAAAAAGTCTGGAAAACAAATTTCTGTATCGCTCAAGAACTTTCAAGGACCATAACTCTATCAAAAACGAGTAAAGTGCCATGAACGTCAAGCATGGTCTTGATAAAGCTATGAACAAAAGTTCAGCTAAATATCTTAAGGCATTGTGAAAAAACATCTGGATAACTATATGTAGAATAAAGGGATGGACGGATGGACAGATGGACAAAGAAGGATGAAAATAAAACCTATAGTCCCCTCCCATTGAACCAGATCCTCTTCAGCTGGGACTAGTAGGGGACTTAGACAGGACGCAAAGCAGTGCTTTATATTTACTCGCCAACTGGCTAGTGAATGAAAAAACCCACTAGCCAACTCAAGATTGTTACTCGCCAAACAACATATCAAGTACATGTATTAGTATGGATAATATATATATATATGTAATTCTTATTACCAGTACTTTTTTCTACTTTCCTTTGTAAACCATTTTTTTCAATTGGGTTACGCGATTCCGACAAGTGTACTGACGGCTACATTTACCGAAACTAGGACGTACTTTATTTATTTATTTTTGTTGATGGTATGCTATCGTTACCAACAATACAGTAAAAGAAAAGAAAAAATCTCAAGCCCTTTTTATTTATTTAACATATTCCCGCCATATAATATTTAGCTTAATGTTAGGTGCAAATAAACTGGCTAAGAAGCGATTGGTCTAAGGCTTTGTGAGAGCTCATTTACAAAAGAAAATTCTGATGTGTCTCGAGGCTTTCTGATTGTAGTTAATAAAGCATTCAGAACACCTCGTTCGTAAAATCGTCTGAAGAGCTCCGAGTATGATATCGGAATACTTCGACAGACTTTGGTTCACAAAAACGAGCGAAATGCGGAAGTGTATGTTTACAGTTTCGATCATCAATATATGTGTCATTTGACTAATACAGTAAACTAAAATGTGTTACAGTGACAGCTTGATGCTGACAAAATAATCTACTCGCCATAAAGGCAGGTGTTTTGCAAATTTAAATCGCCATAACAGAATCGCATACGGGAGCGTTTCACTCGCAGTATTGCACCCTGGACTAATAAACAATAGCACTCATATTACAAGCAATTATAATAACAATTTCAGTAATACGGCTCTACAACTGAGCTATATACTATCCCTTAAGTTAAGTATGACTGCTATGATATTCATCTATCCAATAAAATATAAATATATTGTTGTATTTCAATACTTGACAACTTACCATTCGCATCAGATTTTGGCACATATTCTCCCGCATTATTCACTGCAATGAGCGCTGCAATCTCAGGATTGTCTGGGTTGGGAATCACCTGCCAAATCCGAGCAATCCCATCCGACGGTGCCGGCATCGTGATAACCTGAATGGCATCAGGATTGCCAACAATTTGGGGCGCAGAGATTGGAGCAGCAAGCAAGCACTGTAATGCTGTTGTTTCCGGCTTAAACCCACCTGTGAAAAATATCAATTAATGCTAAAACATTCTATTTCTATGTATGTAACTTGACATCAAACATTTTGTCCAGTACTGCATTGTGACAATTCGCTATGCAAGTTTGAAACATTATACAATTTTAAAACATTAAACATTAGTCGCTAATCAATTTTCAATTGACTAGAAATATCGCTAATCAAGATTTTGATAACAAAATTTCCCCTGCTAAGACTAAAGGGTATAGATAGAGAATTATTAAAAAGTCAGAATAATTTTCTATTTCACTTAAAATGATACACGTTTTTTTTTTAAATTGAGGGCTTTTAACTCCTGTAGGTCAAAGTGTCATCAAGAGCACTTTTGTTCCACGGGATAAAAATTAAACTGCCATCGGTAAAGCTCCTTTACGATGACAAAAGGTATACACCAAAATTTATACATAATTTTATACACTTGAAATAGACTTCATACAACAAAATATCCTTTCAGTCATGTTTATTTGCTGCAAAATTAACTTAAAAAAAAAAAAAAATTCTTAAGTCCAAGTCCTAGTATACACATCTACATGTACAGAACAGGTTAAAAGAAAGAAAGAAATGTTTTATTTAACGATGCACTCAACACTTTTTCTTTACGGTTATAGAACAGGTTAAATACCAGTAAATTAAATATATAATATCGAAGGAAGGAAATGTTTTATTTAACGAAGCACTCAACACATTTTATTTACGGTTATATGTCATGAGGCATATGGTTAAGGACCACACAGATATTGAGAGAAGAAACCCGCTGTCACCACTTCATGGGCTACTCTTTTTGATTAGCAGCAAGGGATCTTTTATATGCACCATCCCACAGACAGGATAATACATACCACGGCCTTTGTTGCACCAGTTGTGGAGCACTGGCTGGAACGAGACATAGCCCAATGGGTCCACCAATGGGGATCAATCCTAGACCAACTGCGCATCAAGCGAACGCTTTACCACTGGGCTACGTATATAATATCGAATGCTAAATATTTAATTCTGACCTAGGGTGTGGACGTTTGCCACTGAACATGTTCCTCCGATACCACACACATCATTGCCATGTTCGTCTCTCGACACCAGCGTGCACGTGCTGATCGGTATAGACATCAGTCCCTCGGCTCCACCACCATGGTTAGCCACAATGCCCATGACAACATCAGGATTGGATATCACATCCCCATCCTTAGTCATCCTGCTCCTTCAACCTGAAACAGTAAAATCACATATACTGGGAGACAAAAGAAGAAGAGTTAGTTTTGCTTAACGACACCACTAGAGCAAAGAAAGAAAGGTTTTATTTAATGACGCACTCAACACATTTTATTTATGGTTATATGGCATCAGACATATGGTTAAGGACCACATAGATATCGACAGAGGAAACGCACTGTCGCCACTTCATGGGCTATTCTTTTCGATTAGCAGCAAGTGATCTTTTATATGCACCATCCCAGAGGCAGGTTGGTACATACCACGGCCTTTGATATACCAGTCATGGTGCACTGGCTGGAACACCACTAGAGCATTCATTTATTAATCATCAGCTATTGGATGTCAAACATCTGGCAATTTTAACATATAGTCTTAGAGAGGAAACATGCTACATTTTTCCATTTGTAGCAAGGGATATTTTATACAGTGTTCGAGATTAACGGTATCCCGATATCCCGGGGATACCAGAATTTAATTTTGGATACCAGACTTCAAGAACCCAGTATCCCACTGGGATGCCATATAATACTAAATTCTCAGGTGGGATACCACATTTTGAAATGTTAGTATCCATTTGGGATACTGGCCAAAAAATTTAATCTCGAACACTGTTTATATACTCTTTTAAAAAAAGGAGGGGAATTTAAATGCAAATGTCATTACCAATGATTGGAACAGAGATCAGCTTTCAAAAATTACTGCCTAGGAAAGAATGTTCATGGTTGCACAACCTAACACAGCCGAAAAGGTGAATGCATGTGCAACACGCAGTAGCACCATACATGTGGATAGGGAGTCATTTGCAATTTTGACACTTCACAGAGCGGACAATTAATTAATTAGTCTGATTGATTACAAAGTATTGTTAATTTTGCTGAATCTCATTATCAATTAGCCTTTGCTCTTTAGATTGTATGCATTTTTTACAAGTCTTTGAATTAGTGATGTGGCATCTAAGATGTGAAGAATGCTTTAGGGCTATTGTTATGCTTCAAACTGGTAGAATTCAGTGTGATGTTCAATGTTTCGCCATCTGTGATTTGCAGACTATGGAACAGATACCAGCAGACCCAAAATGTTGATGATCAACCCTGTTCAGGGCGAACCAGGTCAACCACACGAGTCCAGGATCAGTTCATCAGAACCCAGGTTCAAACAGCGACTCAAATTGCTGCACATTTACACCAGACTACTGGGGTCCAAGTGATTGGTCAGACGATTAGAAATCGTTTACATGCAGCTTATCTATATGCTCGGGGATCATTAAAGAATCGCCACATGGTAAACAGGCGCCAATGGTGTACACAGCGTCAAAACTGGGGAAATCGTTGATGGTCTCAGGCTCACCCTGGATCAAAAATACCTGTAGCCAAAATATTAGACAAATGGAATTTTTATTAGCCATATTGAAAATGCTTTAGCCAAATTTGTTTTACACAGTACAGTATAGAGTATTTATATGTGAATATGAAAATGTATCTTTTTCAGCTAATTGTGTACAAACTGGAATAAATAGGAATAACAAAACCTCAATGGGGGTAGGGGCAGTTAATATATTACTTCCGAGTTTTTTCAGTGGGGGTGGGGTTGGGATGGGGTTAAGCAATATCTTCAGAGTTTGAAGCCAGTACCCAATACACCCACCCTCACTTCTAAGGCCTATGGCATTAAATTAACAAACATACAGAAATATGGGGGTGGGTGGATGTTTATGGATGGTGGTGTTTTTTCTTTCTTCCTTTTTTCCCCAAATAAAAACTTGAGATTATTTTTTTTATAAATAGAACTCATTATTTCTTTAAATAGCAATCTTTGTTAGTTTGAATAATTTTTTTTTTTTTTTAAAGTGACCCATCAATTCCCCAACCCAAACGATTTCATAATTTGTGCCATGTTGTTGCTGTTGATTTCAGCGTCGTGTTAAATGCTTGTTGTGATTTCTGCTTACAAAATACCTCGGCTAAGAATGCCGACTTCACCACAGTATACTCCATTTATTAAAAAAAAATATATAAAAAAAATCCTTTAATAAAATTAATATTTACAGTCTTTTTAAAATCCAGCTAACTTATTAAATGTCACTTCACAGTCTTACAAATTTATATCTAAAATTATCTAACAAATATGATTATTGTAAACTAATTTTATTCAGTATACATTTAACTGCAATTTGTATAATTTAAATACTGCATGTTCATTTCCGGCGATCACGGATCTGCATGTGCTCTCGACCATGGGTACAAAATTAACAAAGACAAAGGAATAAAGAAAAACTGCAGTTAGGTATTCATTGATGCGAATAACTATTGTTTTTCTACAAATTTACATCAAGATTACTTTTGCGTAATCGTATTGTTTAATGTCCGCAACGATGTCTCTTGACACGCGGGTGTCAGCTGACTGAAGCGTGGCGTTTATTCGCACCGAGAACTGTCCTCAGTTCAGCCAACGAACATTCTTCCTAACTTTCGCGAACTATTTGATTGGTGTTCGTCGTGTCCATTTGGTTTAACGTGAAGCGCACAAACCAGTCTAACGAACGTTTTGTTTTCGCTCGGACCTTGAGATGGCCTACATGTCTTTTGGCCCTGAACTGGCATGTGTATTCAAATTGACAAGCATTGTCGGTCTGTTTTTATTACTTTGGTTCAAAGATTTTACAAAGTAAAAATAACAAATTACAGATCTTCCAGACATTGCTGTCATACATGTTGAATGCATGCCGTTAAAATTAATAACCGTGATTATTAAAATAAGCAAACATTATAAGGCCTACGTTGTATTCTGCATGACACCGTTTCTCGTTACCGGTCGCGAGATCGCTATTACGCTAATTGAATATTTGTTAGTATTATTATGTTTGAGGTGTCGGATAGATTATGTAACTGTTTGTTCACATCAGAAGACAGAAAATGGCTTAGCCAAAATTTTAGCCACTTGCAAATTTTATTAGCCATTTTTTGTAAAAATTAGCCAATGGCTAATTTGGCTACCGACAGCACGAGCCCTGACCGTGATTATTAAAATACGCAAACATCATAAGGTCTACGCTGTATTCTGCATGACACCGTTTCTCGTTACCAGTCGCGAGATCGCTATTACGCTAATTGAATATTTGGTAGTATTATTATGTTTAAAGCCGCACACCCTAGTTCCATCCAGCGAAAATAAATTATAATTTGGTTAATCTACAAACCTGTGACACACTTAGATCACGTTTTTATCAAACGGAGTAAAAAAGCAGGTTTTATATCAATAAATACCATGGGAATCCTCATGTCCCAATTGCTTGAAATAATTTTGAAAGTTAGTATTCTGATGTCACCGGTAGATGTCGCTCGAAGCACAACAATGCCTACGTCACGACAAATTTCACAGACTTGGGGTGCATTTCTTTCACCTCTCCTGGACATGTTCCAACTTTTCTGTCCTGGTTGTATCCCCTCTCCAGATATCGTAAGACTTAGCAAAATTATTGGTTTTATGGGTTTGTAACATTTTGTATTGAGACACTTACTTGTCTGAACTTTATTGTTACTGAAAATGTTCACGCACTGTGAAGAAAAATCTCACAAATGAACAACAACAAATCGGATGTTGATTGCGCGAACCGTGCACGAGAAAACAAACCGAACCAAAATGATAACTGTGCCGTGATATACCAACGTCTGTGACATTGAAATGGAAATATCCCCTCTCAAAATAGATTAGACCTTGTCTGCTCAACGTTTTTTTCTCAGACGTGCGTGCGATTTATGAAATACGAAAAATGCATTTTGTGGTATTACAAAAACCAGGATTACCAAAAAACACTTCAGGTGAATGGAAATGTATATTCTAAATAATAAACGGTAAGTAAAGTGCAATTTTATTTGTGAAAAAAAATGGGTTTAATAGCGAAAAACAACGCCGTAATGGTTAACAACTAGCCGTAACTAGGGTGTGTTCCTTTAAGGTGTCGGATAGATTATGTAACCGTTTGTTCACATCAGAAGACAGAAAATGGCTTAGCCAAAATTTTAGCCACTTGCAAATTTTATTAGCCATTTTTTTTTTTAATTAGCCAATGGCTAATTTGGCTACCGACAGCGCGAGCCCTGTGTCTCGTGTAATGTTTTCTGACGAGTCCAGACTCACTATGGACTTCATGGATATAGGCATGGTCGTGTTCGATGACATCGAAATGAAGGTCATATTTGGTGATGGTTCAGTTATGATGTGGGGTGTAATCACTATGAATGTGGGTCACTGGTCAGTACTACCGGGATAACATACTGGCACCGATTGTTGTCCAGTTTGCTCGCAATACTGGTCGACGGTTTGGGTTTCAAGATGACAATGCTTGGTCCCACCATACATATATCGTAAATGACTACCATCAGCAGAAAAACCTTTCCCCCATAGAGCATGTCTGAGACATGATCATAAGACGTGTACAGCAATGTGAACGTCCGCCGGCTATTTTAGCTGAACTTGGCCAAACACTGCAGGAGAGGGATAGACTTCCTCAAATCCAATAAGGTTGACGACAGTAACTTTTCGCACCCTCGTTTTGGCTTCGTACACAATAAATATAACATATCCAACAGTAATTTTTGATACAATATATTTGACAAAAGGTACTTTTAATTTTGTTCATCTTTTAATATTTAAACTTGGTATTTTGTCCAGAATTATGAAAAATATAAAAATATTGATTTGTAAACAGTGCTGTCTGCTTGTTATAGAATTTCGACAGGTCAAGGTTAGTAGACCAATTTTTATTTTAATGTGGCAAAGCACTGTACTAATGAAATTCCGGTGAGATATACTATATTTATTGTGTATGAAGCCACAAGGGTGCGAAATGTGACTGTCATTGACCTTAGTCTGATACATCTTCCATCAAAACTGATTCTATTTGGGGTGGGGTGTGTGAAGTGTAGTGTGGAAAAAAGAAAACAAAATGTTTATCAATTTAATATTTAAAACCTGTGTAGACTCAAAACATATTTTATAAAGTTTACTTTCTGAATTTTATAATTCAATAGGGCCTATTCAATTTATTATTGTTTTTAGTCCACTGGCTTGTCTATTTATCTTGTCCATTTAACAAGGATTATAATTAAGAATTTTTTTTTTTTTTTTTATCAGATCAGATGTCATACAATTTATTTTGTTAATGGGAAAAAACCCACACAAAAATCATAGCTCATACCCATGCTAAAAACGACACTGTCATAGCAAGCATAAACCCAATGACAGGCTGGACGGAAAATAAATACGGCAACATTATAAACAAAATACATTATCCAGCTGTTAAATGTCGATTTTAACATATTTTGCGCATAATGTCATTAAGTCGATTCTTTTACAAAATAAAGAACTACGACAATACATTGTTATGCGATAATTCAAACATAAGACAAGAGTGCTCATTCTGGGACACTCCCATCCCATATGAGGATTTGAACAAGTGCTTGTTTGTCAAAACGAGTCACAAACCTCGAAATGATAGAACCTCGTCTTCAATATGGCGTCCAAAATGAGGCACAGTGCCAAACAAAAAGCTAAATATAGAATTACAGTTCCGATCTACGATAGGCCATTTCAGCTACATATCGACGACTTAGCTATCTTTCTACAATCACCACAAAAACGATAGATCTGCTCTAAATAGACAGTCAACAATCATTAGGCCTATTTTAAGGAAGGAAACTGTGTTTTACGTGCCCCTATCCACAGAGATTCAGGCACGCCCACTTCGGATTTAGCCTCTGACTTCGCCAGTGACCAACTCCGGAGCAGGGGGTGGCCTATTTTAACATATGCTTTGACATAGCCAGGATTTAATATACATGTTCATTTATGCGTATGCGGTGCGGACAAGGAACGCGTAGGCCTTAGCGCATTAAAACATTTTTTAAGGGAAAGTTCATATCTAACAGTTAAAGCCGCACACCCTAGTTCCATCCAGCGAAAATAAATTATAATTTGGTTAATCTACAAACCTGTAACACACTTAGATCACGTTTTTATCAAATGGAGTGAAAAAGCAGGTTTTATATCGATAAATACCATGGGAATCCCCATGTCCCAATTGCTTGAAATAATTTTGAAAGTTAGTATTCTGATGTCACCGGTAGATGTCGCTCGAAGCACGACAATGCCTACGTCACGACAAATTTCACAGAGCGCGCACAGACTTGGGGTGCGTTCTTTTCACGTCTCCTGGACATGTTCCAACTTTTCTGTCCTGGTTGTATCCCCTCTCCAGATATCGTAAGACTTAGCAAAATTATTGGTTTTAAGGGTTTGTAACGTTTTGTATTGAGACACTTACTTGTCTGAACTTTATTGTTACTGAAAATGTTCACGAACTGTGAAGAAAAATCTGACAAATGAACAACAAATCGGTTGTTGATTGCGCGAACCGTGCACGAGAAAACAAACCGAACCAAAATTATAACGGTCACGTGGTATACCAACATCTGTGACGTTTACACAGGAAGATTCCCTCTAAAAATAGATTGGACCTCGCTTGCTTAACGGATTTTTCTCGATAGCATGTCTTGTGAAAAAATGCAAAAAAATGCATTTCGTGGTTTTACAAACATCAGGATTACCAAAAAGCACTTCAGGTGAATGGAAATGTGTATTCTAAATAATAAAATGTAAGTAAAGTGCAATTTTATTTGTGAAAAATGGGGTTTAATAGCGAAAAACAACGCCGTAATGGTTAACAAATAACTGTAACTAGGGTGTGTCCCTTTAACAATGTAGGCCTAGTGGGTTTCCTCTAAGACTATTAATAACTAATAAACAAAATTCAGAATTATCAAATGTTTGATATCCAATAACCAATGATTTAATATATATATATTTGTGTTCTAGCTAGTGGTGTTTTTAACAAAAATAAACTTTAACTTTTAATACGAGGATGTGTTGTTATGTCTAAGAAAGTGCACATATTATTCATGATAATATTAAAGTTTTGTTTGGTTTAACAGCACCACTAGACTATATTGATCAATTAATAATCGGCTATTGCATGATGTCAAACATGACAGGACAGCACATACTAGGCATTTGATATACCAGTCGTGGGATACTGGTTGGAACCAAAGCACCTCTGGGTATTCTGACAATAGGAAAGCAAGGCGGACATTTATATAGAACTTTATATAATGCTCCGACAGAACATTATAAGTGTCCAAAATGTCCATCTTGCTCTCTTACGGTTAGAGTACTCGGGCTAGTTAGGTGATAGCTCTATTTCGACTTATTTTCGTGCTTATATCATATTAAGGATCAAGCACACTGTTCTGGGCACACACCTCAGCTATGGGCTGTCTGTCGTGGACAGAGGGTTAGTTGTTAGTGAGAAAGAAGAGGGAGTCGTTAAAACTCACTCTGAGTGGCAGCCGGTACCGGGCTGCGAACCCAGTACCTACAAGCCTTATGTCCGATGGCTTAACCACGACACCACTGATGTCGGTGTAGTGGTGATAGCTTAATCTTGTAACCGAACATCCGGGTACTTCGGCCCTCGCTAGATCCAAGTTTTATTAGTTATCAACTAGGGCCTACCAGCTTTCTTTTTTTACGTATCGTGTTAAAGGAAACTGGCTACATTTTTCCTTTAGCAGAAAGGGATTTTTTTATGCATTTTCCCACATTTAGCACAGCACATACCATGGGCTTTAAAAATGTTTTTTAAAAAATAAATCAATAAAAATATATAGATCTAGTACAATTTTATCCGATTTTTGGCTACCTAGGCTTCCATACATTATTGTCTTGGGCCGATAACTCTGTCCTAATTAAAGATGGCTGTCACATTTACCTTTGGGAGATTTTGTTCTCACGTTTTAAAGATTTCCAGCAGCAGAGCCACATTATCGGGTATGTACATCTTTGCGAGACAAAAACACAACACATCTCAGCAAGTGGCAAACTTTTTATACTTTGCATTGCCATAAACAGTCCAATATTATAGCATTTATACCCTGGTGGACCCTGGTGGACTATATTTTCGTTGACTAAAAGTAAAGAAACTAAATAATTCCACTTAACTTAAGTCTTCACAAGACACACACACTTCAAAAAGTCACTATTTTAAATTATTTTGAAGGTGTTAGGTATTATAACAAACCAAATATTATGGATGTTTGAAGTAAACTCTTTAAAAAACAATATATTGAATAATGTTTACCATCGATGTCCCAAACTGAGTTCACAAAAACACAAATATGTTGTTTAGATGGAAATACTATTCTACATTTTTCAGTTATGATACGTGAAACAAAATAGATTGAAATTAATTAATGTAAATTTTTTTACAATATGGACGTAAAACAAATCCATTCTAGTAAATAAAAGTGAAACACCCTCCAGTAAACAGGAAAGAGTGTGATGTTTCTAACTGCATTCAGGCACATGTGTTTGCAGAAAGTATCGTAATGGGCATGTACAGTTCGTCATTTTACATTTTTGAAGGACACTATATAAGGAAAAAAATGTTTTTTAACAATGTACACTTTGTTTTTTTTTTTGTTTTTTTTTTAAAGGAAAAATTCAATTTGTCAAGCCTTCTGGTCTGGTGTGCGTTTTACCAACACCCATTGCTAACACTTGATGTCACTACTGATAGGCATTACGTTCATACCAGTGAATAGTTTGTAAAATATCTTTTTTTTAATAAATTGATTCTTAATTAACATGATTTATACACTCAAAATTATTTACAATTGTTATGAATGGATTATGAATACTATTCACTACAGTAGCTGAGTAGAGGCACACAAATGTAGCATACCTTTTTCAGATCGAATATAGTAATTGAAAAATTCTAACAACAGGGGTCTTAAAAATCATAAAACTTAAATGATTTGGCCTTGTTGATCTGGCACGTGTGAGGTCATGTGACACATACCGAATGTTAATTCATCTTCCTCCATTTTAAATAAATTTCTATGAGTCATGTGGACCCAATATCGGTAATTTTAAGGAATAAACAAAAACGACTTAGTAAAATTAATGGTTTTAGGAGTTTGTAAAGTTTTGTATTTGGCTACTTACTTGTTAGAACTTTATTGTTAATGAAAATGTTGTATAACTGTGAAGAAAAATCTCACAAATGAACGACAAGCAGATGGCAATAAATCAGATGTCAATTGCTTGAAAAGTGCTCAAGAAAAAAAGTGAACGGAGTTGGAAGCATAACGCAGTCAGGGACGTTGACGATACTGCTGAAATACTTTGAAATTGCAAAATTTATCTGAACTAGAAAAATAGGTATTGTATTTAAAGGCATATTGTCACAGACCACTGACCTATTACATCGCCTAACAAAGTATTACTTAAAAGTATATATATTTCATTTGTCCCTAAATGTACTTTATTCAACCATCTACGTAACCACCATACTCCACTTATTAATGATATTTTGTAAAAATAATTGAATTATGGCAATGGTCCATAATTCAAAAACTAACATTGTTGAGAGGGTTGACATGGATTTCACTTCCATCATGGTGTAGTTAAACTTAAAGTGATGCATTAACTAGATTTGGTCTGTAAAAATTAATGCAATTTTGATTTATTATTAATTTTTAGAGAAATAAGGTCTAAGTCTGTGACAGTATGCCTTTAAAGATGCAGACCTTAGTTTCAGTCTATGAAAATGGAAAATAAGTTTGGTTAATCTGCAAACCTGTAATATGTTTTGACAAAGTAACAATATAACAGTAGTCTGGGACATTGAAATGGAAAAATACCCTTTAAAAAATAGATGAGCTGCAATATGTAGTCTCCATAACCAGGGCTCGAATTTAACAATGTGAATTGTCTTAAGTCAGGGATTCACCAATGGCATGTTTTTGCTGCTGGTTAAAATTATAGTTATCGGTTGAAGGGGTAATTTCTAATTAATAAATGTTTTGCAAAGGAAGGAAGAAAATGTTTTATTTAACGACACACTCAACACATTTTATTTACGGTTATATAGCGTCGGACGTATGGTTCAGGACCAGACAGATATTGAGGGAGACAACCTGCTGTTACCACTTCATGGGCTACTCTTTTCGATTAGCAGTAAGATATATTTTATATGCACCATCCCATAGACAGGATAGCACATACCACTGCCTTTGATATACCAGTCATGGTGCACTGGCTGGAGTGAGAAATAGCGCAGTGGGCCCACTGACGGGGATCGATCTTAAACCAACCGCCTCAAAGGTTGCTGATTTTAAAATGCTGTAGGTAGGCTCAAAATTGATGTCTGTGAGCATTTTGCCTACAGAAGACAGTTTTAAAATTGCCTTGGGTAACACATTTTTAAGTTTGAGCCCTGCATAACTGTTACTTTGTAGAGGTAGGTGTTTTTTTAAAAACATGAAAACTGCATTTTTGGTATTGGCATTTAAGTGTACAAGAAGGGATGAGCTGGATGATTCAGGCAAAAACAATGGGGATGTTTGGGCAAAATCAGCCGGCGTGAAACCTCTTCACCATGTATTTCCATCATTCTCCTCACAATATTAGCTTGCCCCCCCCCCCCCCCTACAAAAGTATTAGACATTTTTATACCTAAGTAAATAAGCAGAAACAGTTCAGATGTTTGAAAATGGATGATCTAAACAATAAAATCTAAGTAATATCAAATTTCAGTTGTCAAAAACAGTTGTAATTGTGAAAAATAGGGACAGGAATTACATGTAGTTGGGTCAGTTGAGAGCTCACTTGACATGCTTGCATTACAGGATCAAACCAGCTCTGCGTATCCATTGAGCTGATTGTTTGTTTTTTCTCGTTCCAACGAGTGCACCACAACTGGTCAAAGGCCGTGGTACATACATGTGCTTTCCATCTGTGGGAAAGTACATATAAAAGATCCCTTGCTGCATTAGGAAAAATGTAGCAGGTTTACTCTGATGACCATATGTCAGAATTACCAAATGTTTAACATTCAATAGTCAATGATTAATTAATCAGTGTGCTCCAGTAATGTTGTTAAACAAAACAAACTTTAACTTTAGTGAAAAATATGCTGTAGTGTTTAAAAATTAGGGTCTGTCACTATAACTATAAGCTAATTTTGCCGTAATTTAATCCAAGATGGTGGTAGAATTGTATTGTAAAAATGTATTATAAGCTAGCTGCATTAAAAACTAACAACATACATGCATTTCAAAGTTCATTGTATAATTACTTATGTGTTGTTTAAATTAAGGTTTGCATCGGTGCACAAGACATGCACATTTTTCAACACTGAAGACTGAAGGTGTTGTTCCAGTGATGAAACTGCTTTCTTCAACTCCAGGTCATAATCTTTCATCTACAGAGAAGCTACCTACATGCATAAATTGCTTTCATCCTGTTCGAAATGCATCTTCACTTCCTTCTCAAAGGTGCATGTACTTAATTTTCTGCCTGAATTCCGTGTTGATATCAAATGTACCTGTACATGTAAAGTTACTGTCTGATGTATTGTGAATTTATCACCAGGTCTCCATTATTGAGAGTGAAAATGTTTGCAGATAGTTTTAATTTAGACAGTCTGTAAATACTACAGATTCAGACAATATTTTAATAACACTGTAAAATTCTTGATCAGATTGTTCGCGTTGAATTTTGTAGGTCTTTAAGATAGTCCCCTTCCCAAAAGAAAGTGGCACTGAAAATTTCCAATTTCTGTGCTAAAATTTCTCTCTCTCTCTATATATGTTGTAATCAATTAATTTAACAGTGGTGTACTGTATCATTCAGTGGCCTGAAAAAAGATCCCATGTCTAATTACTCTCACTAATTTTCCCAGTCTCATCAGACATGGGACACTGGTAAAAGAATTCTGGAAAAATTCCTGTAATATACATGTATATTACATGTATTGAATTTTTTGTTTATCAACAACATTAGCTGACAATACATGTAGGTAAATGAAATTGGTGCCACTTACACTCAGTAATTTAAAGCTATATTAGGAAACCAATGAGCTTAGTAATAGTGGTATTAATTATTAGCTAAAACTGGTGTTCTATCTTTTACAAATTCATGTATATGTTTAATTGTATATTTTGCATGTAATATTCTAAAAATAAAATTAAAAATTCATGTGATGTGTAATAATTTACATTTGTCAATTTCATATGTACTTGGATTACAAATCACATTTTTAATAATATGTACTACTTGTCATCTGGTATCTGTTCCTTCGTTTAAAATGTGTATAAGACTGAATGCATTACACCTTGTTTCTGTTCTACAGACCATCTCACAGTGAAGAAGACTGGAGTGTCTTAACAAACCCTTCCCAGTCTACAGGTAAATGTCATCACTTTATATTACTTTAACAATTAAATAAAATCAGTAGTAAATAAGATTTTGTGAACAATGAAATACTGTTTTCGACTTTCTTGATATGTTACCTATCTGTGATATATTTATATTTTTTGCACAGTTCTTTACACTGTTTAAATGTAACTCTTGAATTTTTATATTGATGTTGAACAACACTTAATGTTTTGCATTTGCCATAGTTTGACACCCAATAGCCGATGTATTTTTCGTGCTGGGGTGTTGTTAAACATCTATTCTATTCTATTCTATTTTTGACATGTGGTAACGTTTTAGTTTAACCTGAACCACCATTCTAAACTTATTTTGATACCTGCCATATTTATATGCATGTTAAGTTTTGTTATAATTTATTTTTGTCAGCCTTAACAGAAAAGGTGAATAGTGCATTGCAGAGTGAAGATGTTGGGCGATTGTTTGCTGTTGTCCACATAGCGGGGAAACAAAGAAAGATTACAACAGAAGACATGATATTAATTCAACATTACTTCCCGCCAAATATTGGGGATAGAATTCGACTGGAAAAGGTGAATATGTCAACACAAAACACAGGTTGAATGTTATTTCATCTAACTTGAAAAATTATCTCCACAAAATTAACTGGTTGGACTAGACTTACTATGATAATACTTTGTACTCTTGTTATAAAAGCCACATTTGTTCTATGCTTGTGTTGCCATTATAAAGAGTTTGCCGGTATAACAATCTAGAGAGGAGTTATCTCCTATAGCTTGTATATTTAGTTTTACCTATTAGTAATGCTATAATATGTAATAAATTATCAAGAAATAATGAATAAGAAACAAATAATAATTTAATAATTTGCCAGTCACTGAGGAACCAACTTGTTACAATCTTTGCTTGCATTTGCCAATTTTGCTTTATCGTACAAAATATCACCAACTGTCTATCTGCTAACAAGTTTCATCCATTCTGTGCTGAAGTGGCTTTCAATTTTATCTTGTGTTTTTAGTGACTTACATTTGTTATGTCTCTTCTTTTTTTTTAACCAAAAGAAATTTGCATACATCTTTGTCAGTTTTTGTGATTCATGAACACTTTGTTTTACTATCAAAACATTAACCAATAAAGAATCTTATAAACATTTATGATATAATGGAGTAATATATAAAATGAAAAATAAAGCATAAAGTGTTCAGTGAGCTCCACTTCCCCCGCTCTCCCCACCCCCACCCCAAAACTAATCCAGACATCTGATAAATATGTAAGCAGACTTAGTTTGGTTTAGTAATGTTAATATGTGTTCTTTAAGTTTCCAATTTAAAATATGATGTATTAGCAAGTAATATATTATAATACAACTCGGATGTAATTTGGTTTTAAGAAAATTGAATTTGAAGTTAATTTATTATGGGGTTGTAGATATTATATACAAATGAGATTGTTAATAATATATTTATATTCTGTAGTGTCACATTTTGTTGTTGTTAGTATCAATTTTAGAAGTGAGCATGTTAAACATTTGTCTCACATTTAAGATACTCCAAGAAATTTTACTCAAGTTATTAAAATGTTTTTAAAAACAGTTTTTTTCTTAAAGGTATTAATGGTAGGAAGCAAGGACTTCTCACTTGTTGGTCAGCCATTGTTGAGGTAAGCTCTTAATATTCTATTAACACTTCTCAAATTTAAGGTTATCATGTACTAGGGTAAATTGTATCTCACCACTCTAAATTTAATAAGGGTTAGTTTTTCTCAATCCCATCCGTTTATAAATGTACTGTGTATCGAGGGGTGTGGGTGTTTTTCTGGTTATTTTAGTTTGCCAGTATCAAATGTGCAAGAATCTTAAAAGTTATAACATCTTTTTTTTAGTTTTCTTTTTTAAAATTTCAGCAAGTTTAAGTCTTAAATTAGATTTTAATTAAGTGCATGGACGAAATCTCAACATTTTACTTTCTTTATTTCTCCTTTGTTGCTCATCAAAGTTATTAATGGATAAAAAAGCACACCCACACGGATAAATGTACTTAGCCATAAAAAAACATTTATTTGTAGTATTGAAATATCTTATATAAAACTGAAGCCGTATTATTATTTTTAAAAAACAAAACCGGGGGGGGGGGGGGGGGGGGGGGGGGGGAAGAGTAAGGATTAAAGTCTTTTACAGTCTCCAAGGCTCATACTGAAAATAGTTTAGTTTTGACCAGTTTTTAATCCTGAAAGAATTTATTTGTAATCAATTTTCACATATGCAAAGTATTTCATTGAAAATTATTCCAAAAGTGGCTAATTTTAAAGAAAATTTTATTAACCATTTTGTATGAATATTAGCAAATGGCTAATTTGACGATGGATGGGATGAGCCCAGGTATCAACATGTACTCTAATACAAATGTTTTTGTTTTTGTTTTTTTTTCAGTCGAGACGTTGTTCGAGTAGAAGCCACAGTGGTTGAAAAAACCCTTTCTTATTATAAAACTAAATTTAATTACGTAAGACGGAAAGGATTCAGAAGATTTAATTGTAAGTTGGTGCCAAAGAAGTAATCATTGATTAACAACACCACAGTATGTTAGATGGTAGCTACTAGGTACAATACATAAAATCAATTAAGATCTGATGAGATTTTTCATTATATACTAGCGGAAAAAAGTAACTGTGTATGGTTATCATGTTGATAAAAACATAATTTCAAGACATAAAACGATGAAACGATCAGATAGCATGGTTAATAGGCAAATCTGCAAAACTTCAATTCATTTAAAATGTCACAGCATCCGTCGTTTCATTGGTATTGGGGATGAAAGACACGGGGGTAAAAAATCAGTTCACAAAGTTAATAGCGCGTATGGCCATGGTTTGCGTCGATGCAGGCCTGGTACCGTCGCCTCATAGAGCCTACCAAATTGTTGAAGAATGCCTGGGGAATGCCGTTCCAGATCTGGACTAACGTCTGACCCAGCGCTGCCAACGTCACCGGCTGGTTAGGCAGCGCACGTACACGACGTTGCATCTCATCCCAGACATGCTCGATTGGTGCAAGATCGGGTGAGACTGCAGGCCACTGCAACACATCGGTATTCTGCTGAGCTAGAAATCCCTTACCACCCGGGCGACGTGAGGTCTAGCGTTGTCTTGCTGAAGCGTGATGTGACGTTGCTGTCTTTGCACAAATGGGATGACGTGAGCCTGGATAATGTCGTCACGGTAGCCTACGGCGTTCAAATTGCCATCGATGACCACAATAGGTGTTCGTCCAGTTGACGTGATACCACCCCAAACCATGACACTGCCTCCGCCAAAAGCACGTCGCTCCACAATACAGGCGTCACTAAAACGTTCTCTAACACGACGATAGACTCTTGAACGGCCGTCGCTGCTGTCTAAGTGAAACCTGGACTTGTCTGTAAACAGAATACCCGCCCAGTGTCGGCGATTAAAGCGCAAGTGTCTTCTACACCAAGCCTGACGTGCTACACGATGGCGTCTTAGCAAAACTGAACGGACAGCCGGACGTCGCGAACAAATACGCTGTTCACGTAATCGATTCCGTACAGTTCTGGGGCTGATGGCACGCAATCCAGGAATGGTCCGCGCTGTCAGACTTTCCGTTTGGAAGTGATTCCTGAGGTGCACGAGTCGGGTATGATTGTCCTGCTGTCGTGACGTCACGCGTGGACGACCTGCACGTGGTCGGTCTCTGACATTACCAAATTGTTGAAAACGTCGCGACAAAGCCTGAATAGTGTTTATGTTGACACCAAATTGCGTAGCAACAGCGCAATGGAGCATTTCAGCCTGGATCATACCAATTGCGCGAAGGCGGTCATTTACATTTAGCCTGGGCATTGCTCTACGACCACTTTCAACCGAAAAAACCTGCTTTTCTGTTCCACCGGTTGCCAAACAATGACCCGACAGTAGCAAAGTCGACAAAAGCTGGAGCAGTAAAATGTTGGGCGGAAAAACCTTGAAAAACAGACCCATGTCCAAGAAGCGAAACGGCACGTGCCAATACGGAATTGACCCCGCGATTGTGTGGCGGTGCGTTCACTGGTCAACTGTGCAAAACATCAGGCTAAAATATTGAGCCGTGTTAATTTTATCTGATGTTTCAAGTTACACTGTTACTTTTTTCCGCTAGTATATATTGTTTACATTTTAATGGTAATTGTTTAATTTTTTTTGGAAAAGCAGTTCCTAGAGACTCATTTAAGACATAGGTGGGGTTTTTTTTACAGAAAGCTTTTTAAATAAATATTGGTGGGTGGAGGGGACATTGGAATGTAGTAGCTCAGTAGTAGAGCACTCGTCTATGATTTGAGCATGGATTGCTGAGTCATTGGACTCAGGACTTCTCCCCACCCAGGGATAGCTCTGGCACTTGGCAAACTCACCAAGTGCGTATTTTTAAAACAATTGGCAGATTTTATTTTAATTTGGCAAAAGAATTTCATGCATCAATTAATATTTTGTTATAAAATAATTGGACATTTATACAATTTGGAAGTTTAATAGATAATTTCGCAAAATGTTCTTCTGACCCAGAGCTAGTCCTGCCTCCCAACCAGTACCTAGTACATCAAAGTTGTAATATTTACTGTCCTATCTTTGGGAAAGGGCACATAAAAAGATTCCATGCTGCTTCTCAGGTGTAGCATGTGTTGTGGCAGTGGGTTTCCTCTCTCATCAAAGTTGTAAAAAAAACAAAAACATATTAAGACGTTAAGTCTTAGTTTAAAATGTGTTGGTGTTGTTAAAAAAACATTTCTTGCCTTTCCTAGTAAACATGTTTCCAGTTTTCTTCTTCATGTAGACAGACATAAATAATTATGTTGTGTTTGCAGTTTGAATGCATTTCATAAAAAAAAGTATTCTTTGTACTAATTGTTAATCTCTTTACTTTTGTTGATAATTAATTTAATATAGTACTAAATGTTTTAAATACCAGGTTAACAGTTATAATTTATATACATGATAACTGTTAACATGCTAATGTTTTGGCTGTTGTTCAAAGCAGTATTAGTGTTGATCAATTTCTGTTTTATTATTGCAGTGATACGGTCGAAATACACCATGTTGGTTATCAACAGTATTGAAATGAATTCCTTGCCATAAAAATGACAGTAATGATGGAGATCGTGGAGAGAAAAAACTGTGGACTTTATATTCATAACCATGCCATGTAGAATCTAATGCTAAAATGATGATGTGATATTTAACTCGACCTAACATTTTACATCTCTTGTTATCAAGTACTGAGGTGTTCCTCCAGATTTATCACCTAGATGTTCAAGGAGCAGGTTATCAAAGACACCTTGTCAGACATTATATGTAATACGAATGGGTCAGTGATTTGGACAGTGAACATCGGTAGATCAAATGGAATATAAAATGACGTGTTGTTCAGCAAATCGGAGCCTACCATGAGCTATGCTAATAGTGTTCAAGTGTTCATTTTACTAATGGCAATATACACAATAAATGTGTGTTTTGTTACTATAGTCTTGGACTTTACAGATTTACTTAGTACAATGTAGTTATTAATACACTAAAATAAGGAGCCAGTCAACAATTGCCCGATGCAAAACCTGGCATGTATTTTTTTATAAACATTCTTCCCCCATTTTAACGCAAAGACCGCTCTCTAAAATTATGTGATGCTCGTCAAAATAACTCCCCCTTTCCCCGACATTGTGACTTAATCTGGTCAACATTATTGGATTTTTTGTTTTGATTTCTATGTTAATAAATAAAAAACGGAACGTCATCTGTTTAGGAACAAAATGGTCATAATTAATTTAAGGAATAAAATGTGATGGAACATCCACATTCTTCCATGTTTTGTAATACGTGCCAGGAAAGGCCCTTCCACTTTAGTGTTAGGTAATTGTTGTTACCCCCTAAAATTCACCAGTTACAAGTCTGTTAATAATTAACACATGGAGGAGAATAGTCATACCCATTTAAAAATAAAAGCCACTACCTCTATACTTTATATAAATAAGACCATTTTTCAGATCCAATCCAATCCGTGTGACACGTGACAAACAGAAACTACACCTCAAAATGGAACAATCATCAATGCATGTGTTGAAATAATATGTGGAGGACAGGGACCTACTAGTTTTCAGAATGAGTCAAGTTAGAAGTCACTATTATTTTTCTAGTCACGTACTCGAATAAAAAAAATGTCATCATTGACTACCAGGTGATCAATTATTTCACTCCGTAAAGCGAGAAGCTACTTGATACATAGATTTATACACACGCTAGTGTGTGGTACTGATTTTACGAAACAAGTGTCGGGATTATTATATTGCCAGAGTGAAGTCAATAATCCTGACAAGTTTTGTAAAATCAGTTCAATTTGCATGCGAGTGTAATACTTTCTTTATAATTTTTTTTTATAAATAACAAGCTAGTAGTACTAGTACCATGTCAAAATGTTTCAAACGTAACTAGGAGTAGACGACGAAATGCCATTTTGGTAAGCACGTCCCTTCCTAAAATTGCATCATTTGCTGTGCACATAAAATCATTATGACACACGTGTCATATTTCCCTGAATATCTTGAACTATGTGGGTAATACCAGTAATGATTAATACAAGTGCAGACTTGTTCTCCTTGGTCGTCTAGTCAAAAACATTTGTTGCCAGAACTTATAGCTCCCATATACTTCAGACCTTACCATGAACAAAACTTGAGGAGTCTCGTGTCCCTAGCTTAAGACTTTATAGAGCTATTTAAGATATGTACTGAACATAGATATTTAATCATTTTGTAGTACTACGATGTTTTTTAAATGTTAAGTGGTGCTTTAAATTACTCTCACGGCAGTGATGGGGAGCTAGTGTGAAACACTGAAAGCTCCCATTAAATGGCACGGTCTGAAGTAATATTTAGACTTGGAGATACACATTTATGAAGATTAAATTGAATCTAAAAAACAAAACAAAAACAGGTGGAAAACAACATGTTTATTCTGTCTTGAACATTTACAAGACCATAACAGTGTGTTTAAATGTTTATGTAGGTCCACATAAAAATAAAGCCCATAAAACATGTTTGTCCAGATGTATACCACTGCATATCCCACCCCATATCTACAAGATGCGATCTATCCAAAATGTTGTCCATAAAAAATCTGTAGATCCTTTTTAATAGAAAAAATATATATATTGGAGAAAAAAAAAAGTGCAACTGGCAAATAGCCATTTTTTATCAGATGAAGTTTACTTGCCATTAATAAAATTATCTATATGCACTTCATTTATCAACATTCAAGTAACAAATAATAAAAAAAAATTAAAAGTGTGCAACTGATAGAGAGAGTATATAAAAAGAGCTGGGTTATGGTATCCCCACTCCCATGGCAAGTAATATTCAATATTGGGCTAGTAAACACCAGTGAAAAAGAGAAAAAAAAAAGAGTTGTCAAATGCTGCATTCAAATCTATTTTGTAAAAACAATCTTTAGGTGACATATCTGTCGCTAGTAATTGTTTTAAATCACTGATCTCATGGCTAGTGGATTTTTATAAGAATTCTCTAAGTGCTGATGTACAATATATACAAAGCAAAAGTTGGTTTTGTTTACCACCACCACTAGAGCACATTGATTTATTAATCATCGGCAATTGGATGTCAAATATTTGGTAATTTTGACAGATAGTCTTAGAAAGGAAACCTGGTACATGTACATTTTTTTCCATTAGTAGCAAGCGATCTTTTATATGCACCATCCCGTAGACAGGATAGCACATGCAATGCCAAGACTAAATTTTACTATTCTACATGTTCAAACAGCATTAAAAAATGCATCCATGTCTCAAATATATCTTCAGACTGGCTACATTCAAGCCTCCGAAGACAACAGTAGATTGTACTTTTCATTAATCATTGGTCCTGGTGACTGAATGCAAGATGTATGTGGAAAAGATCAACAATATCACAGTCACTATTTCCAAACAGAAAGGAATCAGATGTACACTCTTGAAGAACACTTGTAAGGTACGGTGCCATTTCTTACTGTTACACATGATGCCATCATTTTAAAAAGTATCACTCCTTTTATGATTTTATCCTTCAGTCGCCACTCTGAAAAAATAAAATAAAAATAACATTATTATTCTACTGAACTATTTTAAAGGGACATTCCTGAGTTTGCTGCACTTTTTAAGATGTTATCGACTAACCGAGGCTTTTTCACGACCGTAAATACATATCAAATATATATGTTTTTGCATAAAATATTAGTGGCTGTATATTAAATGTGTTTCTGATCATCCTAATATAGGTACTACGTTAAATTTCACTTTATTTCCTAAAAACGATTTTTTCGTACGTACGAAATTATTTGAAGACAAAATCCAGTTTGGACTTCTTACAAATATTAAGACGACCAGAAACACGTTGAATATACAGACACTGATATTCTAAGCAAGAAAATATATTTAATATGTAAGTTTAATCGTAGAAATATTTTATTAGTCGGAAACATCTTACAATGCAGCAAATTCGGGAATGTACCTTTAAGCAATGTCGTGTGTTTAAATAAAACAATGATCAGATGACAGTTTTTTTACTTGTAGTCTTATAAAACAGCTTATATTTCTCATTTTCAACTATTAACCAGCGTATCACATTTATTTGTTTAAAAACTATCAAATAATCAAGGGAATCGTAAAGTTATCAATGTGTATATTGGTAATATCACAAAGGGGGCATTGAACATGGCAGCCTGAATCTAAAATTAAAAAACTAGGAGACATGACTTCTCCCTTCCCAGAAGAAAGGGGCGAAGGTTGATAAAAATAGACGAAGTGAACATTTATTGGTACATTTCGTAACATTTCACCAGTTTCCACGTTCAATCACAAAAATTCAGAATTTTACACTGTTCTGATCGTAATATTTCAATATCAAATACTACATCTGGTAATAAAGTTTAAACAAAACAGTTATATGTTTTATTAAAAATGTGATGTCATTAAGTAGTTGATAATGTGACGTTATGCTAAAATTAAGTATTAATTAGTATTTTCTGGCATTACTGAAATGAACGTGGCCGAGGATTAAGTGCTTGACTGGTCACAGCACACTGCACGACACGCATGACTGAGAAACAATAGCCCGGCTACGGGTGTATCTGAAGAATGTCAACATCAACAGCAGAAACTGGCATGAGTATTAACATTTGTTGGTAAAAGATTATTTTATCAAATCAATCGGTCATTACAATGTGCGAGTCAGGTTCGCGATTACTAGAGGATACAGACTGACGCTAAAGAAAAAACACTGTCCAAGATACAGAGACAAGGTGCCAAGTGAGCTATGACAATAAACAAGTCGGGATCTTGACGTCTGTTGTAGGATTTCGTTTTTGAATTCGGATTAGGTCCAAAATATTACAGCGACTTCAACTTCTCACTACGGCTAATAACTCGGCAACTTCAGTCGACTCTCAGCACAGAAAACGCTCATTTCGCCGGCAAGATTAGGGCCTGACATGGGGATTTTTAAAATTATAATTCTGCTCAAATTACAAACATTATGTAATATAGGTATCTTGTGATTTCATGTAACAATCTTACACTTCCAATCCAAAATTGTGAGCATTGAATCATGTTAAATTCACAGCCTGTGAAGTTTTATCATTCTACCGTATGTTAACACCTCGGCATTTACTGCCATTATAAAATTTCTGACAAGACATCACATACCATGGCCTCTGAATATATGTCGTGGGGTACTGATGGGAACTCATCCTATGACCAATCATGGCTCAGATGAGCAATATCCCAATGAGCTACATTAAACAATTACACATGTACTTTCTTAACAATTTGTGTGTACAATTGCTAGCAACAAGAATCTATGATACAATTATATATATATATATATATATACTCTTCAAAAAAAGAAACGCAAAAGGGTACAAATGTGTTATATCTCCGATTTTATGTTTCCTACCGGTTCATGCTTTGTGAATATAAGGTCATTGCATGTCCCAAACACATTCCCACGGTTACATTCGATAAAACGCAGCTACTGTACAATAAAGTTCCAAAATGTGAATATTCGCAAAAACGCAGCCACGTGCAAACCATGTCACCACTGCACGTGCGTTGTCTGCACGTGCAACATGAACACCGACAGTATAAAAGTGCAGGGTGTTCGCTTGCCTGGCCTCTGTATCTGGCCGACAGTTGACAATCCAGGACATGCCACGTCTCAGTGAACCGCAGAGAAACAATGCCATCGGCCGACTAGACGCAGGCGAATCCAGAACGGCCGTTGCCAGGGCATTCCATGTGTCCCCAAGCACCATCTCCCGACTGTGGGACCGTTACCAGCAACATGGATCAACACGTGACCTCCCTAGATCCGGTCGACCACGGGTCACTACCCCCGGGCAGGACCGCTACATCCGGGTACGCCACCTTCGGGAACGATTGACTACTGCCACCTCCACAGCCGCAGCAATACCAGGTTTGCGCAAGATATCCGACCAGACCGTACGGAACCGCCTACGTGAGGTAGGAATTCGTGCCAGGCGTCCAGTTCGAGGTGTCATCTTAACACCACAACACCGTCGACTCCGACTGCAGTGGTGCCAGATTCATCGACAATGGCCTCAACTGCGATGGAGACAGGTGTGGTTCAGTGACGAGTCCCGATTTCTGCTCCGACGTCATGATGGAAGATGTCGTGGTGAACGTTATGCGGCAAACTGCGTGCAGGAAGTGGACAGATTCGGCGGGGGTAGTGTCATGGTGTGGGCAGCCATCTCACACACTGGCAGAACTGACCTGGTCCACGTGCAGGGCAACCTGAATGCACAGGGCTACATTGACCAGATCTTCCGGCCACACATCGTTCCAGTTATGGCCAACGCCAACGCAGTGTTCCAACATGACAACGCCAGGCCTCACACAGCACGTCTCACAACGGCTTTCCTACAGAACAACAACATTAATGTCCTTCCTTGGCCATCGACATCACCGGATTTGAACCCAATTGAGCATCTATGGGACGAGTTGGACCGACGCCTCCGACAGCGACAACCACAGCCCCAGACCCTGCCCGAGCTGGCAGCAGCCTTGCAGGCCGAGTGGGCCACCATCCCCCGGGACGTCATCCGTACTCTGGTTGCTTCAATGGGCAGGCGGTGCCAGGCAGTTGTCAACACACGCGGAGGCCACACCCGGTATTGACTCCAGATGACCTTGACCTTGGTGGTGTGTCCTATCACTTACTCACAATGGACTAGAGTGAATTGTGAACAATCCTGCAACATTTGGTAATTATCGGACTCACCATTCAATAATTAAATCAATTCTCCAAATGTTACGACAATGTGGTTTTGCGTTTCTTCTTTTGAAGAGTATATATATATTCACCCAAATCACGCAGAATTGAAGTTTCCAAATGTGAACTGAAGTTGAAATTGGCAAATAGATTTCATTAGTAATCACCAAAAAGCTCACTGTATGTTTTTTAATTTGGTTACAGATTGTTGTTGCTTTTAGTGATTTTCCGATTTCCCCAATGCAAGATGGTACGGAAATTGGATTACTTTCATTCAGTAATGCATCTCAGTGATAGCAATCACACACACACAGTAGAAACATTTCCTTCATAAATATATGTGTGGTCAGTCTGGGATCGATCCCTGTCGGTGGGCCCATTGGGCTATTTCTCGTTCCAGCCAGTGCACCACGACTGATATATCAAAGGCCGTGGTATGTACTACCCTGTCTGTTGGATGGTGCATATAAAAGATGCCTTGCTGCTAATCAAAAAAGAGTAGCCCATGAAGTGGCGACAGCGGGTTTCCTCTCTCAATATCTATGTGATCCTAACCATACCTCTGACGCTATATAACCGTAAATAAAATGTGTCGAGTGCGTCGTTAAATAAAACATTTCCTTCCTTCCTTCCATTAAACATTTTAACTAACTTCTTTTCCTTTACGTGATCTGGCTTCCAGTCTGAAAAACAAATAAATATTAGTTTACAGGGGAGATAATTATATTCTCATAGCCCTTTAATCTCATTCTTAGAAATAAAATAATAAAATTCCTAACAAAATTAATATCAATGAACAGCTGGGATGGCAATACAAATTTATATTTAAATTCATGGACAAGACTGACCATTAAAAAACGACTACACATTTTTCATTTAAACAAATATTGCACTCATCATAGGACCTGAACATTATAGATATAGAGAGTACAAATAAGACAATAGCACCTGAATCTTTGCAGTGTGCTTCAGTCATTACCATTATGCTGAAAATGACCATGGCAAATTGCCAACTTTATTAGTTACAAACAAGCATTATCAGAGTAGTTCTAAACATGCCCTTTTCCAGGTTCAACAAATTTTCTTGTCAAAATTAGGTAAATCTTCTTGAAAATCAAACTTCATATGTAAGTCTATATCATAAAGCTATACATAAAAGTACAGCTCAATATCTTTGACGCATTGCAAAAAAAAAAGGCTGGGAAATAATATGTGGGACATATGGAGACAAAACCTATAGTCCACTCTGGGGCTAATAACAAAACAGCATTACTATACTCTTCACAAAAAGTAAGGGAACCTGAAATATTAATGTTAATATCAACTATTAGACCGAACATACGTTTTGACCACAGACATCCTAGTAAAGAACATTAAGGTGTGTTTATCAACACACCGAAACACATTCCATAGTTTGCATGTGCATCACGCAGTTGCCCCCATACACGTGCGTCATTCTCGATTTTAACCATTTCCAGGAAGGTCGATTAATCACTGTGGAACATTATTTCTGTCAATCTTTTTTATTCTGTTGATCATACAGTTGTTATTGCTTTGTTTTGTCATTTTTATTGTTTGAATTTGCAATTTACTGATAAAGAAACGTCTACTTTCAAATTTCACTTCTGACCCCAATCGTCCTTCAAGATCTTTGGTGGTCATGAAACCTACTTTAATACTGAACTACCGGTTGTAATATTTGCCCAATTAATTCACTATTATCATATAATCATTCTCCACAGCTAATATACCTTACAATTTTGGCAATTGTAAATTCTTATTCAGAGTTCCCCTACTTTTTTTGAAGAGTATATAATATATACAGAACTTGCCAAATCTCCTGAGGGCTTGTGACTTTCTCAAACATTTGTTGAAAGGTCATTTCTTTTAAAGATTATTATTATTGCATAACTTACCGATGTTTTGCTTTCATTCTGCCTTTCTTGTATTTGGCAGTGGCCTTCATGACTTTTCCTGAATGTGTTGTCTGTGCGGGAATGCTCTGGTCATTGTTAGTGTGGTTCAGTGTCTGGCCATTTGTCTGAGATGTCGGCGTATTGGCCGAGTTCTGGTTATTCTGAGAATCTGGTGATGGGGATGAATCTCCTAGACATAAAATTCAAATCTTGGAAATTATTTTGGAAGGTCAAAGATTAAAATAAATAGGAAGAAAGACATTTCACTTATGTAAAAACTGTATTAATATATATATATATATAAATAATTTATGTGTCAACGCCTTCTCATTGTGTATATATTTTAACAGCTGACCAATGGCAGTCAACCTCTTATAATTACGTTGCGTGAAGGATATAGTTTGGAACCAGACGTCAAATGCGATTATTTATAAATATATTTTTCAAATTATTATTATTAAATGAAGAAACCAAAAAATTAAATAATAAAATTCCTGGACTTTCCAGGAGGTTAATTAATTTTTCCAGGCATTTTAAACACTTTCCAGGATGAAAATAAAATTTAAATACTTTTCAGGATTTTCCAGGATGCATGCAAACCCCGATTATGCGAGCCTCTGGCAAGCATAATACATTATTTATATTCCTAATATATAATACTGATGATACCGAAACACATGAGGGTTATAATCTCTTTATCATATAATCTCAAGCTTAATACAACACGTTTTTGTAAACGGTATATGCAACTTTAAAATTCCAGTCAACTGTTACTCAATATTCAAATGACGTAAGAATGTGACGCAGTGTCTTTTTGAATGGAAATGACGTCAAACCTGAATGATGTCATTTTAGATATCCGTACACATTTTTTGTTTTCTAAATGCTTGGACAGATTCAGTGTAAAGTTACTATTGAAACGTTTTTGTTTGAGGGCTATGAATGCACACGTCAATTATGCCAATAAACATAGTGCCGTGACCTTGATTAATTTACATCTAATTTGCAAAGTTATCAAATTCTGAGAGTAGGTGATCTGAAAAAAAATCACATACTTTGATTACACTGGATATGCTAGCAATTATATGATAAAATATACCACTAAATTAAAATGTAACATTCATAGTTAATTTTTTTGAGTTTTTGATTGAATGCCCCTGTCGCCAAAATGTGTTCTTCCCACGCACTTGAAACCCATATGCAAAACGTTTGTACCAGTGTTTATTGCTATGGAGTTATTTCCCCATATGAACTTATTTTATGACAATTTAATATGCTCCTCATACAATGGACCGCGAACTGACTTATTCCTGAAATAATATAATTTATTGTAAAAAGTAACAATAGATATGATTATTTTAATCAGAATTGTTGAAGTTAGACTGTTCTTGCATCAATAATATTTATAAACATTTATAAACAAAGTTTACTCTGAGAATGTCAGTAAATATTTCTTATGGCAGTTTTCATGTCAAAAGTAAACCCTGATTTGAGAACAATACAAAATACCTACTTTTTTCTGGCTGTTGATCAGCTACACCGCTAACCGCCTGAAAAAAAAAGGAGGAAAATGTATCGCTGACCACAACAAACTGCTTAAAATACAAGTCTATAAATTATAAACTCTTGGACAATTTCATACATGTAATTATCTACTTTGCAAACCCCCTACCCCCCCCCCCCAAAAAAAAAAAGAAAGAAAGAAAAGTAAGTACATTACAATACCAATGTGCGGCCATTGCTCAGCAAACTACAAACGACAGCCTGTTGTCAATTTCAGTTAACAGGTGTGTTTGCGGATTTGAAATTGTAGGGTTCGTCTCAAAAAATTAAATGAGAATTCTTGCGCTGTACAAAGAACATTCGGTTGAGGATATGTACTATTCTTTCATTAAAACCGGTTTTGATCTTGACAATGTACTATCGACAATCGTACCTTCCTCTTTAAGAATTAATATTTTATAAAGTATTAGTAGAACTTTCAAAGTTTAGTTTGTATAACACACTGATCATGTATATATTTTTAATAAAATATACTAAAGTAGAAAATGACTGTTTTCACCTTTTAATTTTACATGTGGTAAAATCGACAAATTCAAATAAATATTATTTCGTTTGGAAAGGGTAAAGTTAGTTTGTTTTGTTTAATGACATCAGTGTTAGAGCATATTGATTTAATAATCATATGCTTTTGGATGTCAAACATTTGGTAATTTTGACATATAATCTTAGAGAGGAAACGGGGCACATGTGCAGGGGTAAGGGTATTGGGGGTCGAAACCCTTCCCTGACCAAGATAAAAAAAAATTGAAATATATTTTCTGGGGGAACATGGCCCCATATAAACTTCGCTCAATGCAAGGCAGTGATGTCATTAAAAATAAAAATAGCAGGTGAAAATCAAATTATAGGCGGCCATTAATCAACAAAATGTCGACAAGCATTGTTTATTGGAAGTTCGATACCCGGCGACAATTGATTCGATAGCCAGCTATTAATGACATCCTTGGCAAGGGATCATTTATATGTACCATCCCACAAACAGGATATGACATACTATGGCCTTTTTATATACCAGTCATGGCGCATTGGCTGGAACAATCCTGCCAATGGGGATCAATCCTAGACCGACCGCGCATTTAAAAAAAACACCACATTTTTAGGTCTAAGTAATGAATAAAAATAACAATATAGTCTTCATAAATGTTACGTATATCAAACATACCACCCTCTTCCTCTACCCCTAGAGCGTTACGTAATTATTAACACCCCCTTACATGTAACGTGTATGCCAACCGCTGGTTACTGTCAAAATTTCAAGGCAAATCCCCTACCGACCCCTGGAAAGGTATTGTACCATACCTCTATGGATATAAATATATTTTGGAGGTATGAGACGACACCTCAATCAAGACAGTTAAATTTGTTCAAAATCATGAGAAGCTCAGCGCCTGTGCAAATCGCGTAAATTCCCAGTTCTACTGGCGTCCCACTAATTGAAGAAAAACAAGCTGGCCTTTGGGTTTGCAGTTGACCTAGATAATGTAGATCATGCATTCTAAATGCTTAAATAATAAAAATATTCCAGACACTGCAGCTTTAACGTTTTACAATTGTGTCGTGATCTCTGAAATTTGTGTAGCGAATCATGTCATGATACTGAACAAAGTTTTCTCTGTACATGTAGGTTCCAATACTAACTGCAGCAGAAGTAACTGATGATTTTGAAAACAGCCGATCAGCTTCTTTGTATTTTCGATTCCTCTTGTCTGCTTTACTGTCTGTGTATCTGAAACAAAATGGAAATATTATATATACATACATACATATATACATAATTACAAATATTTTGAGTTTATACGATTTCCTCAATTCTGATTGGAAAATGTCGAAAAAACCCTGAATGTTATCCTTTGGTAAACCTCAGAAAATGATGTCACTACGCCAGCTGGGACGTCATTAAGTAAAACAGGTATTGGAGAGGACACTACAAGCTGATTTATGTGTATTTTAACTACATATGGTGTGTCCAGGTGCTAGTGCATACATTTCAGAAGAGGGTAGGGAGCTAAACTGTGGCTAACGAAATTCATGAGGGGTTAAGAGAAGCTTCCCCGGAAAAGTATTAAAAAAAGTGAGGGCTCGACTGTCATAACCCACCCTCTGTGCAAGATCATGTCTTTGTAATTATATAAAATCTGTTTGAATTTTTTTTAATGAATTTATCAATGTACAACTGACACAAACTGCATAAAATTGCATAGCATAGTGAAGGATTTTAAAATAAACCTCAGAAAATGACGTCATTATGTCAAATGGGACATCATTACATAAGCAGATAATGGGAATAACGTTAGAAACTGATTTGTGAATTATGTGTGGTTTTAACTAAATAAACTGTGCAGTTTGTAATTTTCAGAATTGTTCCTCATTTTTTGTGAATTTATCGATGTATACATATCACACCTTTGATGTACCAGTTGTGGTGCACAGGTTAAAATGAGAAATAGCCCAATCGACCCACTGACAGGGATCAATCAATCCCTGACCAATCCCTGACCTACCCTAAACCAATTTCCCAATTTGTTCAACAAAGAGAAATACCAGTTTAATGACTGCATGGAAGCCACTGCCATATTTAAATTTTTTATTGTTTTAATAAAAGGACCTTCCTGTCAGCTAAATGAGATATGAAAACTGTTGATTTACGCCAGGGTGTGAACTTTACGGTCGCCCGATCGCCAATGGTGAGTAGTCAAAACCTTGTCACGTGTCACCCGCCCGGTGAATAAAAATTTCTGCATATTGTATTATGCATTAAAATACAAATAACTAATGTTTGTAAGAGGTTGGAAAGTTATTTTTTATTTATTGTTTTCGACTGGTTTCGTATTAGTAGGTTTCGTATTAGTATCTGCGCAACCAAACCCATATAGGACATAATAGCAACCACTTCTCCAGTCTATCGAACAGTCTAAACTCATTCGAAATGCCTTGGCTGGTTTTGATTTATGTATTAGGAAAACCTTGGCCACGTAAATGTATTTGTAGGTTCAATCGGAACACATCAGCCATGTCTATCTTTACTTTCCATTTAGTTACAATCGGAACAACTTGTCACATTCCGCTACACTGTTTCGTAGAAAGATTTTGTCTACGAGCCTGAAGTTTTTCGAAGTTAAATTGTGTTGGAACGTCTTCATTTCTTATGGAATAGATACCAAGTTTACTATAGAAATATTGTTGTTATTGTTATTATCCGTTTCATAATTAAATAGTGATTATGCCTTTAACTTGTGTTGTGTCTTTATTTCTTTAGTGGATGTGATTATTGTTTGTATAGATTGCTGTCAGCTTAGTATTTTGTTTAATTCCTCATCATACGGCCATAAAAGCTCCTAATTCATTCCAAGACCGAGTCTTGGTAAAACATTCAACATGTTTGATTGTGTGGGTCCCGTGACAACATAATAATTATAATTTAATTACAACAGTTTGTAATAAAACTAAAACAAGTTCTGTTTCATTCTTTTGTGTTGTTATTATTGTTTTTATGTTTGTTTTTAAAGTGCAATTTAAGTAAGGATTTAATTTTTTTAACAAAATTCGGTCGCAGGCCATTAAAAAATTGTATGGGCGAGTCAAAGTGTTGCTGTGAGTGGCCCGATTGGCCAGTCAAAAAAACATCCCATACCCTGTTATGTGAGCTGTTTTTCACACTCATCAGATTGAAATTACGTGTTGTCTGGATTTTGAGTTTGATAGCCTTTATAACCTCTTTGCCAAAGCAGGAATCTAAACATGTTAATTACTTACTTGTTTGATGTGAGGTATCTGTCCCAGCCTCGGATGATATTTCCATAGAGCTGAGTGTCCTCTAGGTAACTTCCTTCAAAAGCATAGATTTGTCGCTCAAGGTTGGCTAGAGTATCCTGATTGTAAATAGTTTTCATTAACATATGAACTCGAGCACCAATGTGTATGTACTTAATGAAGTAATAGTAATTTTAAATGTACCATCGACGTCCCAAATTGCGTTCACCTAACGACAAAAACATGAATACGATATTTACGGAAATATTATTCTACACTTTTTCAGCTACGATACGTGAAACAAAATCGAATGCAATCAATTAACATAAAAAATCCACAATGTGGATGTAAAACAAATCCATTCTAGTAAACAAAAGTGAAACACTCTCCGGTAAACAGGAAAGAGTGCGGCATTTCTAACTGCGTTCAGACACATGCGTTTGCAAAAAGTATCGTAACGCGCATGTGCGGTTCGTCATTTTCCATTTATAAGGCCACTACATGAACAAATATGTTTCTTAACTATGCACAGTTGACAAACACTTAGTTTAATATGTTTTAAAAGGAAAAATTCAATTTGTCAAGCGTTCTGGTCCTGTCCACGTTTTATCAACACACATCGCTAACATTTGATGTCAATACTGATAGGCATTACGTTTATACCAGTGAAAAGTTTGTAAAATATAAAATTTTTAATAAATTGATTCATAATTAACACAATTTATACACTCAAAATTATTTACAATTGTAGACCCAGTGATTTTCCGCGATTGTGGAAAACAGACGGAATTCACGGAATTCCCATTGTGAAACGGAATTACGATTTTCCACGAAGTTAAAAAAATTAATACCATTTTACTATTGCCACACACTGTAAAACTGACGATTGGCCCGTGTGCAGTACTATTGGCAAACACGTAGTGTCGTATTTACCGGTGCTAGGTTCAGCCAGACCGAGCGGAAAAACGTAAACCAAATGGCCACGTTGGGAACTAAATACTTCGCAAACGTTAGCGAAATGATTATTGGCTGAACTTGGGACTGGTTCACTACTTAGTCTGTTGCGCCTCTGCAGATGGGACAGGCTTTTTTTTCCCCCAGGAGTAAGTTCAGTCAGCGGTTTGTCGCTAACGTTTGTCATGGAAGACTGAATGTTACGTTTTGTTATAAAGTGCACTCAACTGTTGGACAAATATGCTTTATGTAGTTGTTATAACTGTAACCTTTGCTCCGATTTTTCACTACTAATATGAAGGCCTACCGTATATCTTCGCCTGTAAGTCGATCTCGGCTATAAGTTGAGTCCCTAATTTCAAGCCCTGAAAACCTATTTTTTTTATTGACCCGTTTATAAGTCGACCCATGAAAAACAACGTATAAATATTGAAGTATTTCTTATTTTCAGCACATGAGAACAATAATGTACAATATCTGAACAAAATAAAATTATTTTACAAACTTCGTTTTTTCACGTTTTGTACATCGCAATAATATTCCTTAGTAGAGAGTGAAAGCTGTTTGACTGTTACTGTATGGCACTGTACAGCATGGTTTTGTACAAAGACAACAACTTTATTTATAAACATTGACAACAGATCACTACTATAAAACTGAAAGTACATGTATCATCGGTTAATGGCCTCAGATTACAGTTATCTTCCCATTTGGTTGTCCAAAATCCGGAAGTTTCACCGCGCAAGTAGTCTGCTGTTTGACTGTGATTATTTCATGGCAGACAGCTATGAAGTGGCAACTGTTTGACTGACGTGACAGGGGATAGCATGTAGTTTGTAAACATGTGTAACTTGTTGACATTGAAGACTTGTTTGTGGTAATTCCGGCCCATGCAAAAGTAGTGCTTTTTGTGTAAAATGGGTGTACTCCGGCCTGGTTTAGAGGGTGTGTCTGTTTAAACCAATATGCTGGGAGAAAGAGCTGGACAACAGGGGTTGTCCTTTTCAGGGTATGTGTCCCCCATGCAGGCAAAGGTACATACAAAACATCACAGGCCTACTGATATTAATAAAAATGTTATAGCCACTAAGGCTATATAGAAACATATAGCGAAATTAATTGTGGTCTGAGGCCTGATATAGTTCACACATTACACCGGTTAAATGCTTGATTCTGATGAAAGTATTATAACCAGAGAGGTGAAATTAAACAGACTGATTGTGCATACCACAAGGAATATGAAAACTAATTTATTTATTTTCTAAATATTTTATTAAATTAAAAAACATTTTTTTTGAATTTATTAAAAATTAAAATTAAAATTTTCAACTTTTAAATTTCAATATTCTCCAAAATAGCATAAAATGACCTCTGATGTTACTACAAGTTGTTGCAATATTTTTTAACAGTTTTGAGCTAATAATTTGGTAAAAAAGAGCAAAAGTTGGATTTTGTTAGTCAATATTGAGATTTTAATTTTTTTACATATTGAATTTTAATGAGTTTCTCAATTATTGCAATTGGACAGAAGATCTAAATATAATGAATATATCACTACTAAATGTAATTAAACACTTTAAATAAATAGTATACAGTTTTTAACAAGATTAAGTACTCTAATAATACATTTCACCTACATTTATGTAAATTACACACTATAGTCATTTTTCAAAAATGGTCTTTTATCCTTAGAAAATCTAATAGGCTAATATTCTATGCTGTCTGAATGTATGTATTGTGTTCAGTAATCAGATGCTGGTATACTTGTCAAGTTTATTGCAGAAAATGTGCCAAAAAGGTTAACATTTGGCTTGTAATACATATGGCAGAATAATCCATAATGCATATTCAGTGGTCATTACTACAAACATCCTTCCAATCAAGAAATACTACACTGAGGTATCCCAGACACTGGCACATGACTACACTTGTTAACAGTTATCACTGGAAACTGAAAAATATGGTGCAAGTACCTCTTGGTAGGATTTATATCAGCATTTTCTGTTTAAACCAATATGCTGGGAGAAAGAGCTGGACAACAGGGGTTGTCCTTTTCAGGGTATGTGTCCCCCATGCAGGCAAAGGTACATACAAAACTTCACGGACCTGCTGATATTAATAAAAATGTTATAGCCACTAAGGCTATATAGAAACATATAGTGAAATTAATTGTGGTCTGAGGCCTGATATAGTTCACACATTACACCGGTTAAATGCTTGATTCTGATGAAAGTATTATAACCAGAGAGGTGAAATTACACAGACTGATTGTGAATAGCACAAGGAATATGAAAACTCATTTATTTATTTTCTAAATATTTTATTAAATTAAAAAAAAAATTAATTGAATTTATTAAAAAATTAAAATTAAAATTTTCAACTTTTAAATTTCAATATCCTCCAAAATAGCATAAAATGACCTCTGATGTTACTACATGTTGTTGCAATATTCTTTAACAGTTTTGAGCTAATAATTTTGTAAAAAAGAGCAAAAGTTGGATTTTGTTGGTCAATATTGAGATTTTTTATTTTTTTTACATATTGAATTTTAATGAGTTTCTCAATTATTGCAATTGGACAGAAGATCTAAATATAATGAATATTTCCCTACTAAATGTAATTAAACACTTTAAATAAATAGTATACAGTTTTTAACAAGATTAAGTACTCTAATAATACATTTCACCTACATTTATGTAAATTACACACTTCAGTAATTTTTAAAAAATGGTCTTTTATCCTTAGAAAATCTAATAGGCTAATATTCTATGCTGTCTGAATATATTTATTGTGTTCAGTAATCAGATGCTGGTACACTTGTCAAGTTTATTGCAGAAAATCTGCCAAAAAAGTTAATATTTGGCTTGTAAAACATATGGCAGAATAATCCATAATGCATATTCAGTGGTCATTACTATAAACATCCTTTCAATCAAGAAATACTACACTGAGGTATCCAAGACACTGGCACATGATTACACTTGTTAACAGTTATCACCGGAAACTGAAAAATATGGTGCAAGTACTTCTTGGTAGGATTTATATCAGCATTTTGTGACAAAATCTTCATTTTCAAAGTTGTCGTCAACAAAAAACATATTATGGTGTATACCTAAGTAACATCTGTTGGGCATATTCATATTAATATGCATTTATATGGACTGTTTTGCCTTTTACAAAGTGGCTACATGTCTAATGCAGTAAATGAAGTAGATTAAGTAAATACAGCAGGTCAAAATTGAATCTGAGGCCTATCATGTGTAATTTTCCCTGAAATTAGTGTGTTAAAAGTTGTTGCAAATGGTCCCAATTTTGTGACTTTCACCATCCCTCTGACACATTTCTAATAATGTACCATGAATTCAGTCACCATATCTTTAATAAGCCTCCACTTATCATATCTAAAATGCAAAATTTTACAGTTTTAGATTTTAATTTTTTTCAAAAATTTAAATTTAAGTTTAATATTTAATTAAAAATGAAGTAAAATCTAATGATTGATTTTTTTTCCTTTAAATATTTCAAAATCTTTCCAAGACAACAGTGTGCAGATAGAACATATGTAGAAGAAAAAATAGCTGCTCATTGTATGAAGAAATTCCAAAATTTGATAAAGTTATTACATTTTGAAGTTGGTGTCTCTCAAGTTTCCATTGCTAAAATTGGCCATGGCAAGGCACTGTGGTAGGTGTTTTAACACAGCCTCTATATACTCTCAGTTTAAAGGTGACATCCCGATACTGAGCATTGCTTTAATATGTATATCATTGGAATGCATTAGTGTGGGCCAGTTTTTAGGGGGAAAAATGGACTGATAGGCCTCAGATTACAGTTATCTTCCCATTTGGTTGTCCAAAATCCGGAAATTTGACCGCGCAAGTAGTCTGCTGTTTGACTGTGATTATTTCATGGCAGACTGCTATGAAGTGGCAACTGTTTGACTGAAGTGACAGGGGATAACATGTAGTTTGTAAACATGTGTAACTTGTTGACATTGAAGACTTGTTTGTGGTAATTCCGGCCCATGCAAAAGTAGTGCTTTTTGTGTAAAATGGGTGTACTCCGGCGTGGTTTAGAGGGTGTGTCTGTTTAACCAATATGCTGGGAGAAAGAGCTGGACAACAGGGGTTGTCCTTTTCAGGGTATGTGTTCCCCATGCAGGCAAAGGTACATACAAAACTTCACGGGCCTGCTGATATTAATAAAAATGTTATAGCCACTAAGGCTATATATACTCTTCAAAAGAAGAAACGCAAAACCACATTGTCGTAACATTTGGAGAATTGATTTAATTATTGAATGGTGAGTCCGATAATTACCAAATGTTGCAGGATTGTTCACAATTCACTCTAGTCCATTGTGAGTAAGTGATAGGACACACCACCAAGGTCACGGTCATCTGGAGTCAATACCGGGTGTGGCCTCCGCGTGTGTTGACAACTGCCTGGCACCGCCTGCCCATTGAAGCAACCAGAGTACGGATGACGTCCCGGGGGATGGTCGCCCACTCGGCCTGCAAGGCTGCTGCTAGCTCGGGCAGGGTCTGGGGCTGTGGTTGTCGCTGTCGGAGGCGTCGGTCCAACTCGTCCCATAGATGCTCAATTGGGTTCAAATCCGGTGATATCGATGGCCAAGGAAGGACATTAATGTTGTTGTTCTGTAGGAAAGCCGTTGTGAGACGTGCTGTGTGAGGCCTGGCGTTGTCATGTTAGAACACTGCGTTGGCCATAACTGGAACGATGTGTGGCCGGAGGATCTGGTCAATGTAGCCCTGTGCATTCAGGTTGCCCTGCACGTGGACCAGGTCAGTTCTGCCAGTGTGTGAGATGGCTGCCCACACCATGACACTACCCCCGCCGAATCTGTCCACTTCCTGCACGCAGTTTGCCGCATAACGTTCACCACGACGTCTATACACGCGACATCTTCCATCATGACGTCGGAGCAGAAATCGGGACTCGTCACTGAACCACACCTGTCTCCATCGCAGTTGAGGCCATTGTCGATGAATCTGGCACCACTGCAGTCGGAGTCGACGGTGTTGTGGTGTTAAGATGACACCTCGAACTGGACGTCTGGCACGAATTCCTACCTCACATAGGCGGTTCCGTACGGTCTGGTCGGATATCCTGCGCAAACCTGGTATTGCTGCGGCTGTGGAGGTGGCAGTAGTCAATCGTTCCCGAAGGTGGCGTACCCGGATGTAGCGGTCCTGCCCGGGGGTAGTGACCCGTGGTCGACCGGATCTAGGGAGGTCACGTGTTGATCCATGTTACTGGTAACGGTCCCACAGTCTGGAGATGGTGCTTGGGGACACATGGAATGCCCTGGCAACGGCCGTTCTGGATTCGCCTGCGTCTAGTCGGCCGATGGCATTGTTTCTCTGCGGTTCACTGAGACGTGGCATGTCCTGGATTGTCAACTGTCGGCCAGATACAGAGGCCAGGCAAGCGAACACCCTGCACTTTTATACTGTCGGTGTTCATGTTGCACGTGCAGACAACGCACGTGCAGTGGTGACATGGTTTGCACGTGGCTGCGTTTTTGCGAATATTCACATTTTGGAACTTTATTGTACAGTTTTATCGAATGTAACCGTGGGAATGTGTTTGGGACATGCAATGACCTTATATTCATTCACAAAGCATGAACCGGTAGGAAACATAAAATCGGAGTTATAACCCATTTGTACCCTTTTGCGTTTCTTTTTTTTGAAGAGTATAGAAACATATAGCGAAATTAATTGTGGTCTGAGGCCATATGCTTACACGTGCGTAACTCAGATAAAAATTCAGTCTACATGTCAAAATATTTGTGGCGCAAAAAATAATAATAAAGTTAACATTGAAAATTCACAAGTTGGCCATTAATGCGAAGCGGGAATTCAGGTGTATATAAATTTGTAATATATAACTTGAAAATTACCGCGATTTCAGCTCGTCTCCTTACAAGCTCAATCAATTCTGTTCGAGTGTCCACCGTCGTCGAAGCTTTACCTGCCATTTTTATTTATTTATTTGTCAAACATTTCCACCACAAAATCTGGAGCTCCAACAATATGCACACTAGGACGAGCGGACCGTTGCTTACCAGGGGCCTCATTCACAAAGGTCTCTTAGGCTCTGCTAGACAACAAAGCATCCTCTTTGCAAGTATTTTAGCACTGCACTGCCAGATCGCAAAGTTGCGAGAGTTTAGTGAATTAGGCCCTAGAACTACTTCCCAGTACAAGCATTATGTTGTGGTCTTTATTTTCCTTGCTAAGTGGAGAGGGTGTTGCTCGATCTTACGAGATGTATAAAATGTATCTGCTCTGGATTCTTTTCTTTAAGTTTTGATATACTGTAAACCGGGGAAGTTTTTTTTCGCGTAATTTATACGCACGCATTAAGCTATGTCTCCATGTGCGCGTATGCGTATGCGCGAACGTGTGCGTAGGCCTACGCGTAGGCCTATGCGTAATGACTGTCTCCATGTGTGCGTAGAAAAATGCGTAATTTTTCTTAGCGTGACGTCACAACGTGTAAATTGAGGAAGTGGCCACCAAAATATGAGTAGGAGAAAAGTTCTAGCCGTTATGGACAAAGAAGAGGATGACGACATGTTACTAGCACTGACAATGACCACAACTTTAAGAAACAGAGGAAGAAGAAGCATCGGTGGTGGGTTCATCCTATCCGTTAAAAAATGAAGGAATATAGTGCATACCATCATCTTGTAGCTGAATTGTTACTAGATAAAACGTGTTTCCACCAATACTTTCGACACTTTAATGGTTTTCATGTTGAAAAGATTGAAATCACGAAAAGACAAAATTTTAATGTTACCGGAATTTAGCGGAAAATTCTCCGATGACGTAATTTTGTGGACTTTACGTGTCAGTACTGCGTGAGCGTAGATAAAAAAATTTTACGCAGACGCTCACGCATACGCATACGCACACATGGAGACACCACAATTTAAATACATAGAAGCGAATTTTTAGATACGCGTACATTCGCGCATACGCATACGCATAGCCTACGCGCACATGGCACATAGCTTTACAAAAGTATTTTCACACGCATTATTTTTTACAGATGCCAACGGTCATTCGCGAAATTTAAGCGTCTTGAACATGCGCTAAGGTGCGTATTCGCGAACAAACCCAATTTCATATGTATTTATTTATTACCCAATGGTCTCCAATAAACGGTTACAAAAAAGTATTTTCCCAACGTTATCTTTATTGCCTGGGTCTTAACACTACCTTGAACACTGTTTTCTTACACACCCGTTGGTGAAAACATCATTCGTTATTTTTGATAACACATACCTGTATACACATTAATGTGCGTTAACAATTTCAAGACATACGACTGGCTGCTCCTAATTGATGGACCAGATCACCAATGCCATACACCCAATGAAAAAAACTGCACGATCGAAATCGATTACATTGTGACGTATAGTTAACCTGGCAATCATTTGTGACGCGTGAGTTGAAAACGGTTTTGAGGATATGTAAGAAATAGAATAATACATTCGTGTCCGTTAGATACCATTTATCTTACAACTCATTGTTTAAAAACGTATCCAACTCGCTTTTGGTCGTTAGATACAATTTAAAACAACTCGTAAGATAAATAGTATCTAACGGCACTCATGTATTATGCTCTATATAACATTCGCTGGAATGCCATATTACGAAATTTATGAAACTCGTATTCGCTCGGGGAATAAAATAATTCCCAAATTCGTTTCATAAATTCCGTATCTGGCACTCCCACTCCCGCTCATGCAATAATCTATCTTTATATATGAATATGTGTAACATTGACCAATGCAATTTTTCTTACCTAAAATTATTATATATAATCAGGTGCGTAGTGCATGTATTTTACCAGCGGGTGGTCTAGACTGTGGTGAGCGAAGTTTATATAAAAACAAAACTTGAGGGGTATTCAACTCCACACCACCCAACTCCCACCCAGCACTACTGGGTATACTTTTAATATTTAAGCTTTTGTTTCCTTCTGAGACACACCATTTTTCAATTTCCATTGTCTCTTATACATGTATGTAACTGTAATCGATATCAACAGACCTGTTAAAAAGTCGAGGGGTTTTAGGGGATTTTTTTTATTGTATTACAAAGTGGAGATGTTGCATCGAAACAGTTAATCGTACGATGGTGTGGCGCCATTTCATTTCTCCCGGCCTTACCTATAAATACAATGGCAATATACAATATTTCTATTTCTTGTTTCAGCCAGTGCACCACGACTGGTATATCACAGGGCCGTACTCTGATCAAAATCCGGGGGGGGGGGGGGGGGGGGGGGGGGGGGAATACTTTTTATAAACAAATGAAACACTATACAAATTAAACCCTGAGATGTGTATGCTATTTTTTGGAGTAAAACAAAACAAACAAAAGTGACTCGATTTATGTAACCACATATAAAAATCTATCAATCAGTTCATACCACAAAATACTCTACTTTAATTTCTTCTAAGAAACAAGTGGTTATTATTATTATTATATATATTTTTTTTTTTTACAAGTTTTATTGCCAGCCCCTTGTTTACAATTAGAACAACACATGCCAAGGGTAAAACATGGGTTGTGTACATAAAAATAATAAAACAACATAATATAATACTTTAGGGTACTGGCTTGCAAACCCCACCTCACCCCACCCCAACCCCCTCTCCCTCCCCGCGCCTCTCTCTCTCTCTCTCTCTCTCTCTCTCTCTCTCTCTCTCTCTCTCTCTCTCTCTCTCTCTCTCTCTCTCTCTCCATATCTAATCAATGTAGCTATCCATTTATCTTTCTCTCACGCAAAAAACAACAATAACATACTTTCATCCTTTTCCATTCTATGAACGACGTACATAAATATTTAATATATATTTAATATATACACATACACACACATACATATACATATGTATGTATCTACATTATTAATGCGTGGACCGCTGGGAACAAGACGATACACAAGGAAAGTTACAAAAATTAGGTCTGTTCAAAGAGAGAATAATACACTGACCACTTGGTGAAGAATTTATTAAGATTGTTCTTACTAAAATAAATACATTGTTCTACTTTATATCTTTGTTTAGCTTCGTTTTGGAAGTGTATAATATTTAATTGGACCCGTTGCACTTTACATTTATACAAATATATAAAATATTTAGTTAATAATAGTAGCAGGTCAAAAACACTATCTGTTTTAATATGATCTTTACATCCAAATATCACTAGCTCAAGAGAAAGCTTTAAATTATATACATGTGTATATGCTTACATGAGTTTGATAACCAATTTAAATAATAATTCCAAAAGTTATGAACAATTTTACATTCCCAAAATAAATGCACTATAGATTCTTTTCCTTCATGACAAAACGTACACATTTCACTGTCAATTAATTTTAATTTATATGCGAAACTATTAGTATTCTATGAAGTATTCTATATTGGAACCATCTAACTTTTATTTCTTGCGTGGTTACAAATGGTTTTAAATAAATAGTGTACCAATTAAGGTCTGAAATAAAATAATTTTGCCATTTTGATATTGCAGAATTTGGCTTTTCAGAAGTTACCAGTGTGTAATATTATAGTTTTGAGCCATTTCTGATAGAACAAAGTTTTTGTTGAACAGGAGAATCATCTAAAGGAATATTTGTTTCTATTATACTCAGTTTCGTCTTCCTAAGGTAAGCCTTAAGTGAGTTAATAACTCCTTGATACTCTAAAAAAGATGCATTTAATTTGTATAAATTATTAAATGCGGTTAAAGTTAAAAAGTTGCCGTACTCGTCAACAAGATCACGGATTTGAGATACACCTTTCCCAAGCCATTTCTTTTTTTTAAAAAGTGGTTATTATTAATAATATCCAAACTGGACTACAAATAGCAGCAGTCCTATTATCTAGTAGAAAATTACATTATCACTTAATTTGAAAGGCTTTAAAAATGAACAAATTTGGCTCCGCTATCCGAATTAGACCAAGATGGTCATGCGAATGAGACAGAAATAACTTTTTTTAAAAACACTCGATGGGATCCGTTTTTCACTATCACCACATCATCTACTTCATTAAACTTCGTCCCATAACTCTCTATCTTCTTCCCAGTGCTCTTGTACTTGTTCGTCTTCCTGGTTTCGTCTACGACTACGACGACGGCTGCGGCGATCAAATCGGTGTCGTAACTGACCTATGACCTCTCTCTGCACAAAGAATGCCGGTATGCAGTACCAGTGGTGTAGACGTCGGAGGCCTCGTCTGATGTTTCGGGTCACTTTTCTGAGAAAAGGCACATGCTGTTCTGTCACCGGGGCACTTTCTGCGGGGAGATCTTGCTGCGTTTCGGTTCTTAAATAATGTTCCGTGTACACTCGGTCAAACCACGTGTCTGTCTTCAAATATACAAGTTGAGTGCGTCGTTAAATAAAAAAACATTTCCTTTCAAATATACATATACACAATACAATACAATATATACAGTATATATACATATATAGTAGAAATGCAGTGTTAATATAAAAAGTGTGTGCGTGCGAGTGTGCGTGTATTTGAGATTGCCATCATTTGAAATATGGGGTAGGCCTAAGTAGGGCCAACCGTTTGTCGTTAGCGCTTGCTACTCAAAGCATTAAACCGAATGACCACTTTGGGAACCAGTCAAAATAGCAAAAGTTTCAGCGAAAAACGGCTGGATGAACGTAAAACACAGTTCAGTGTGTTGTGCGCTTTGTAGTGCTGGTGTTGTTTTGTTGTATCGTGTGTATATGTGTGTGTGCGTGAAAGTTATTAGCTTATAATTAAATGTTTTCTTTCAAAATGCTCTTATTTTGTTACCGTACTACCAGTTTGTTCACTGTAATTGTTATCATTTCCTTAGAACTATATTTTAGTCTGAAAAACGGCTGGATGAACGTAAAACACAGTTCAGTGTGTTGTGCGCCTTTGCAGTGCTGGTGTTGTTTTGTTGTATCGTGTGTATATGTGTGTGTGCGTGAAAGTTATTAGTTTATAATTAAATGATTTCTTTCAAAATGCTCTTATTTTGTTACCGTACTACCAGTTTGTTCACTGCAATTGTTATCATTTCCTTAGAACTATATTTTAGTCTGAAAAACGTCAACGCTTGTTCTGAGTTTGTAAAGATGTTTTCAACAAATCTAGAGCCATGTTATGGAAATTACTTTTAATTTTAAAAAATTAATAATTAAATATTAAATTTAATTAACACTTTTTAATAATCGGAATCATGTTCCAATCGAAGCATACTCGGGACAGTGACTTTAACACTGACACCCAGAACAGCCACACTCGGAATTCACTGCTGCACCAACAATGAGTAATATGTGACACATGGCTGATAGCCGTGCCCCCTTGCTGGTAAGATGGATGGGACATGACACCAGGGAAGAAACACCAGTGACCAGAAAGATGGTGGGTCAACGTGAGATGTCTGGTCACTGCCAGAAAGACGGTGGACCAACGTGAGATATCTGGTCACTGCCAGAAAGACGGTGGGCCAACGTGAGATATCTGGTCACTGCCAGATAGACGGTGGGCCAACGTGAGATGTCTGGTCACTGCGAGGAAGACGGTGGGCCAACGTGAGATATCTGGTCACTGCCAGAAAGACGGTGGGCCAACGTGAGATGTCTGGTCACTGCCAGAAAGACGGTGGACCACGTGAGATGTCTGGTCACTGCCAGAAAGACGGTGGGCCAACGTGAGATGTCTGGTCCCTGCCAGAAAGACGGTGGGCCAACGTGAGATGTCTGGTCCCTGCCAGAAAGACGGTGGGCCAACGTGAGATGTCTGGTCACTGCCAGAAAGACGGTGGGCCAACGTGAGATGTCTGGTCACTGCCAGAAAGACGGTGGGCCAACGACGAAGTGCTGGTTGACCACCACCAGCCCACTGTCTGGGCACCACACTGACACTGATTATATCTTAATTCTTACGTAAGGTTAACACGTCTGTTTATTAGACAAATTATTTAAAAGAAGAAAAGACAACAGACCTCTTGGAAATGCGTCTAAAGCGGCGGGGGGGGGGATATGGTGCACACACACCCACCCGAACTTTCACCTGGTATTGTGCTCAGAAGGCTGGAAATGCCGTATTTTAACATCTGAAATTCAATATTTTTAAAATATTGCCTCCGAATTCTCCTTACATGTTCGGGTCCTCTGAGCACTCAAATTTCCACCCCTAGACATCGCACTGAATGTGCCCGACTTCTCCCTTTCAAGTGACATTCCGGGAGCCCTGTTTCGTTAAAATAGCTGTCTGTATTACGGCTGTGATTATAGTCAGGCCGCAACTGATGAAACGTGCCCTAGATGTATATGCTTTGAATCGGTCATGTACACAGTAGGAGAGATGAGAGGTTTTCAAAAGCAGCACCAGAATTTAAGTATACTAATAGTTTATATAAAGCTAATACCTTTGATGGCGGTTTGTTGCTGCACTGTAGGAGATACCTCCTTACTACAGGATCCCGGGACGCCATCTCGCACACGTGCCTGCCATGATGACTATGCTCCTTTGTGTTGGGACGAGCGCTTATGAACATCGTGTAGTTGAAGTGGACAGACGACATAATATCATATCTCTCGGCCGGCGTTACCTCCACATCCGATGTCCGCGACTCGTTGTTCCACACGTACAGAACAGGAGTCAGCTTGAAACTGTCAGCAGTGTGTTTGGTGGCTGACTGATTGGTGTTGCCGTCGTATTCTTCCGAGTAGGATATTTGGAGTGAAGGTTCTGGGTTTAGAGGTTCTGCGTTTTGAGGTTCTACATTTGGACGTTCTGGCGTTGGATGTTCTGAGGTTCGATGTTCTGAGGTTGGAGGTTCTAGGTTTGGAGGGTCTGGGTTGGCAGACTGGTTTGTGTTACTCTCCATCAGTTCCATGCCATCATGCTCTCTTGGGCTTTGGTTTCTAGCGAGTCTTCGACGACGGTTTCGAGATCTCCCAGGCTGATATGACATCAGTTCCTAAAGTAAACAAGAGTCTGTAAACAAGTATCAAGCTTGAACTGTGCTTATGTTTAAAATCAGATATGTTTAGAATAAAGATGACGATGTATAATTTCGTAAAGAAATATTGATCTAAAAGCACTACATTACCAAAGTTTTAAAAATACCCTGTAGTCTTAAGAAATACATCAATCAATCATGATTTCAGTCGTTGCTATATTAATTACTGTCCTATTTATTTTACAAAAGCAATTTCATGTGTTTATTTATTTCCAGTAAATTGCATGTTACTATACTTGTTCTCTTTACTATGTACATGGTGATTCAGCAACGGTCGAGAAGCCCAATTTGAATTCTATGATGATATTACTGATCATTTTTATTTATTGAAATGCAGTTACATGTTTATCAGGAATCTTTTTTTATGATTGGCTGAGTGTATCTACTTCTTTTTGCGCTTTAAATAGATCAATAAAACACAAACGATAATAGATGCTGCATCTTCTTCAATATGTTGTAGAAGGAAATCCATTCCCAAGTTAACTATCCTGTTGCCGGCGAACACCGCCAGAGGGCCAAACTCGAAATCACCATGCCGACTGTGGGTGCTGTCTGGAATCTCGGGGTACTTCTTGGGCGACGTGATGTTACACCTCCGGTGTTTGAGACGAGACAGTGACACCATGATACACAGCGTCGGCTCGAGGCACTCCAGCCAGACGGTGGCCGGCAGTCCGTCGATGATGGGGTCCTCGGGGTAATTCTGACTCGCTATCATGGCGAACTCCGACTGCAGAAAAGCCGTGCTCCAGTTGGAACTCTTGTAGGTGTAAGAAGAGTAGAACAACAACTGCTTGACTGACTTCAGCTCGTGGTCCTGGAAACCGAGACACACGTTTAATACGGGACAAGACATGCCGGGTAGAATGGGAACTTTTACCGCGAAGTTCTCCTGCCACAGAGCCTCCTCGAAAGCGTTGAGTGGCAAGCGGGTTCGTCCGTGGAGCACGCACCAGGACACGGTGTGGTGGTTAGCATAGCTGAGTTCGAGCACGTCCGATGACTGCTGGGTGTCCTGGAGCTCCTCCTCCTCGGGAGAGTCAAACCTGAAGTCATCGACGTCGTACTCGCCCCAGCTAGTGCACGAGACGCAGAAGCGAAGTGTTTTCCCCGCGCGTCGAATCTTCTTCCGAAACTTTTTCTTCAAAGACATATTGCTTCATGTCTCTGTTGAAGGAAATGTTTTATTTAACGACGCACTCAACATATTTTATTTACGGTTATATGGCGTCAGACATATGGTTGAAGACCACACAGATATTAAGAGAGGAAACCCGCTGTCGCCACTTCAATGGCTACTCTTTTTCGATTAGCAGCAAGGGATCTTTTATATGCACCATCACAGACAGGATAGCACATACCACGGCCTTTGATATACCAATCGTGGTGCACTAGCTGGAACGAGAAATAGCCGAATGGGCGCACCGACGGGAATCGATCCTAGACCGACCGAGCATCAAGCGAGCGCTTTACTGCTGGGCTACGTCTCGTCCTAAAATGTCTCTGTTGACAAACTTTCATAATGATAAATCAAGTCTTGAAAACATTGAAACACTGATTTTGTTTTGTTTTTCTAATCCGTTTTAGTTTCTTTCACAAACTTAAGAGATGTTTTATGACTGGCGGATAATCATTTAACATTTCTTAAGCTAATTGATCTATTGCAATACGTCTCTCTATACAAGGTATGTTTTCGACACACCAGATTATTTTCTACAACAGTGCCTTTTACGTTATAATATAAAACAAAGAGATCGCACAAATATACTAACTTGCGAACGCCAAAACGAACCCAAAGAATTTAATCACAATTCCTACGCTCAATTTCAGGAATATTTTCCCCTAGCATTTATTTTGTACATCTTATTGCTCTTTAAGTTACTTTGACGGCATGTACATATAATCTTTTTTTTTTTTAAATTTACTGAAACATGAATACGTGTATTTTCATTATTCATCCAAGCATGTTATATTATGAAAAGTTAAATATCACGATACGTATCGTATCATATCCCACATATCGGTATACTTATTGTATCGCCAGCTACCCATATCGTTACGCCTCTATTTCCAACCCGAGTACCTTTTAAGCTGTATTAAAGATATTAATTGGTGTAATTTATGCCGCCACATTAATTACTTTTCTTACAGATCTGTTGGTGAGAACATCATTCGTTATTTTTGATAACACATACTTGTTTACACATGTACGTGTATTAACAATTTCAAGACATACAACTGGCTGCTCCTAGGTGATGAACAGGTCACCAATGCCATAAGTCCAATGAAAAAACAGCACAATCGAAATCGATTACATTTTGACGTATAATTAATCTGTGACGCGTAAGTTAGCTACAAGTACAAGGGCTGTAAATAACTTTTTAGTCAAAAAAGATGTTAAAATTGGCTAAAAACCTGGTTTTGAGGATATTTAAGAAATAGAATAATACATTCGTGCCCATTAGATACCGTTTATCTTAAAACTCGTTGTTTGAAAGCGTATCAAAATTGCTTTCGCTCGTTAGATACATTTTAAAACATTTTGTTGTAAGATAAATGGTATCTAACGGCCACTCGTGTATTATTCTTTATATACCTAAACACAATGCATATGCACTTGCCCATAGACAGGGTCCAATAGTAAATATATCACTACCTTTGGTGTAGGCGTTATGAGTCACTAGTTGGGATGCGGAAAAAGAAAAACAAAAACGAATACACCGATTGTACAACTCATTGCCAAAACAAATCCATTGATCGTGCAACTCATTGCCAAAACAAATCCATTGATCGTGCAACTCGTTGCAAAAACAAATCCATTGATCGTGCAACTCATTGCCAAAACAAATCCATTGCCAAATTGCCAAATCCATTGATCGTGCAACTCATTGCCAAAACGAATACATTGATCGTGCAACTCATTGCCAAAACAAATCCATTGATCGTGCAACTCATTGCCAAAACGAATACATTGATCGTGCAACTCATTGCCAAAACGAATACACTGATCGTGCAACTCATTGCCAAAACAAATCCATTGATCGTGCAACTCATTGCCAAAACAAATCCATTGATCGTGCAACTCATTGCCAAAACAAATCCATTGATCGTACAACTCATTGCCAAAATTAATCCATTGATCGTACAACTCATTGCCAAAACGAATACATTGATCGTGCAACTCATAGCATGTTTTTCGAGCGCTCTAATACGGAGCCACACCATACGACGCCATATAACCATAAATAAACATGTACGTCAGTAAATATACACATAGAAATTAATTAAGCACCACCTGAATTGCATTGCTGCAAAAAAAAAAAAAAAAAAAAAAAAAAAAGGGGGGGGGGGGGGGGGGGGGGGGTCTAGAAATATATAGTTGTCCATGCAATCCAATTAAAATTAGCTCCACTATTACATGTGGATCTAACAGCAGCCAGTTGGAGCTCATGTCCACCAATCAAAACCTTACTTGCAGAATCATGCCAGTGATTTGAAAATAATTTGAAAATATTCCGAATTATCCTGAGGGTATACGATATGTTTCATGTGAATTACGAATGCCATATTTAGACCAGTAGAACTAATTTTAATCAGATTGCTAACAACACTGCGTAGTCTCCAATGTCCAGGGAACATTTCGTCTGTAAATACTAATTTAAATATTGACCAATCACAGTTCGCATTTTATAACGTTATTTGGGAGCATACAAATTCTAAAAATATCGGGCGAGTCTATTTTAGTGGCCGCAGTACAGCGAACCATACCAATACGTACGGGATGGGTTATCAGTCTTCAATTTTACATTAAAAATGATTTATATATTTATATAAAAAAACCCCAACTAAATCAGTCTTCAGTTTTACATTACAAATTATTTATTTTATAAAATAAAACATGTTTTAAGGCATTCGTAATTCACACGAAACATGTCGTATACCCTCAGGATAATTCGGAATGTTTTCAAATTATTTTTAAATCACTGGCATGATTCTGCAAGTAAGGTTTTGATTGGTGGACATGAGCTACAACTGGCTGCTGTTAGACCCACATGCAATAGTGGAGCTAATTTTAATTAGATTGTTGTCCGTGCTGATGGAGTTCACACCTGACATTGATAGTTTTTACATATTCAGTATATACTGGGTATTTAGCAAGGTGATATGAATAAATTTGTTTTGAGAAGTACATCAGTGTCATTGTAACTTCATGGTTAATTACCGTACTTGTTCATGCATATTTACTGGTTTTGTCTTTTCCCCTAGAACACATTAAATATTGATGTAGAGACAGTGTCACTTTCTGTCAATCGTTTTCACTAACATATATATATATATATATATATATATACACAAACACAGAAAATTATTTTCAGTGTTGTTGTTTTTTGGGGGTTTTTTTTATGATTCACGAAATGTTCACAATCACGGTAAAAACTAGATCTTCTTAATTAATTTCCAGGTACATAGACTAAAATGTCTCCCTTTATTCCGAACTACATCCCGCACCTATACTTGTCTTCAGAAAAACGTGGTCAGCTAAAACAGTTGATATCTCAGCATGTAAGATCACATCACACAGGCGTGTTTGTAGGACATTACGTAGTGTGTATGTGTGTCTGGGGCGGATCTAGAAGGGGGGTCCAAGGTGTCCGGATCCCCCCCCCCTCCTCAAATTTGAGAAGTGCCCCTTTTATTTAGGATTTTTAGGTTTTTTACAAATTTATTTATTCTGTGACAGAATAAATAAATTTGTATTCTACAGTGTTCTATACATTGACAGTGTCAATGTATAGAACACTGTAGAATACGTCTGCCAGCGTCCCTGTTGTAGCACTATTATATTATGGTCCATGTGAACCGCGTGTAATTTTTCAATAGTGCCTTTCCATAATGTTATGGTGCCCTTTTTGTCTTGGACCCCCCCTCATCAGAAAAGCTGGATTCGCCCCAGTGTGTGTGTGTGTGTGTGTGTGTGTGTGTGGGGGGGGGGGGGATCTAGACTGCGGTGACGACGTTTCTAAGGGGGGTTCGGGTCATGCTCCCCCGCAAAATATATGATTTTTTTTTTTTTTACACGCACATAACCTCCCCCCTCCCCTGCCCACCACCACCACCGAAAGCCTCTCTGCAAAAGCGCTTGCTAAAATGGTTTTCACGCTTTTACTTACGTTTGATAGCCTCTGAAACGCTGGCCATGTAAACATCAGATTATAAAAAAATAAAAATAAAAATAACCAATGGAAGCAGAGAGCGCTGCCGCTCGGCAACCATAAAACCTTACATGTTATTACGTTTTGGATATATTTTTAACAATCAAAATAAATAATTAAATTAATATACATATGTTTTGTAACATTTAACTTTTTCTGTTTACAAATAACGAAAGTGGCGTCTGAAATGTACAGATAAGCCATGACGTGATGAACAATTACATGACGTCATAGAGAAAACTAACATTAGGTCGTGGGACCGTTATTCCAATACCCAACACCTTGATGCTATGAATGAAATTTACCAGTATATAATATACAATACGTATTTAAAATGATGGTCGATTGGCCAAACATGTTCTTCTTTTATATAACCCATTCTTTTGTTACAATGATGAAATGTACTTTTTTTTTTATTACACACACACACACACACACGCACACACACGTCGAGATTTCCTTTGGCAAGCCTCGGATTTCATACTTTTATCAACTTGTGCTCATAAATTATGATATCACAAGACACTCGGGGAGTACTCTCCCCCCCCCCCCCCCCCCCCTCTCTCTCTCTCTCTCTCTCTCTCTCTCTCTCTCTCTCTCTCTCTCTCTCTCTCTCTCCTCTCTCTCTCTCTCTCTCTCTCTCTCTCTCTCTCTCTCTCTCTCTATATATATATATATATATATATATATATATATATATATATATATATATATATATATATACACAGAAAATTATTTTCAGTTTTTTTAATTTTTATTATGATTCACGAAATGTTCACAATATCACGGTAAAAACTAGATCTTCTTAATTAATTTCCAGGTATATAGGCTAAAATGTCTCCCTTTATTCCGAACTACATCCCGCACCTATATTGGTCTTCAGAAAAACATGGTCAGCTAAAACAGCTGATATCTCAGCATGTAAGATCACATCACACAGGCGTGTTTGCAGGACATTACGTAGTGTGTATGTGTGTGTGTGTGGGGGGGGGGGGGGGGGGGGGGGGTCTAGACTGCGGTGACGACGTTTCAAAGGGGGGTTCGGGTCATGCTCCCCCGCAAAATATATGATTTTTTTTTTTACACACACATAACCTACCCCCTCCCCTGCCCACCACCACCACCGAAACCCTCTCTGCAAAAACGCTTGCTAAAATGGTTTTCACGCTTTTACTTACGTTTGATAGCCTCTGAAACGCTGGCCGTGTAAACATCAGATTATAAAAAAAAAAAAAAAAAAAAAACCAATGGAAGCAGAGAGCGCTGCCGCTCGGCAATCATAAAACCTTACATGTTATTACGTTTTGGGTATATTTTTAACAATCAAAATATATGATTTTTTTTTTTACACACACATAACCTACCCCCTCCCCTGCCCACCACCACCACCGAAACCCTCTCTGCAAAAACGCTTGCTAAAATGGTTTTCACGCTTTTACTTACGTTTGATAGCCTCTGAAACGCTGGCCGTGTAAACATCAGATTATAAAAAAAAACAACAAAAAAAAACAACCAATGGAAGCAGAGAGCGCTGCCGCTCGGCAATCATAAAACCTTACATGTTATTACGTTTTGGGTATATTTTTAACAATCAAAATAAATAATTAAATTAATATACATATTTTTTGTAACATTTAACTTTTTCTGTTTACAAATAACGAAAGTAGCGTCTGAAACGTACAGATAAGCCATGACGTGGCCATGAACAATTACATGACGTCATAGAAAAAAAAACTGGACATTAGGTCGTGGGACCGTTATTCCAGTCCCAACACCTTGATGCTATGAATTTTTTACCATATTTAACAATACAATACGTATTAAAAATATGGTCGATTGGCCAAATATACATCTTTTATATATTAACTTTTTTTGTTTACAAATAACGATGAAAACCTCTGAAAAAAAAAAAACACTTTTTTTTTATTAAGCCATGACGTGGAACAAAATTACATGACGTAAAAAGAAAAACTGTTAGGTCGCACGGGACCGTTATATCCAGTACCCAACACCATGATCTTTTGTTATAATATACAATACGTATTTAAAAAACAACCAAAAAACTAACCCATGATGGTCGATTGGCCAAACATGTTTTCTTTTATATAAACACATTCTTTTGTTACAATGATGAAATGTACTTTTTTTTTATTACACACACACACACACACGCACACGCACGCACGCACACACACATATCGAGATTTCCTTTGGCAAGCCTCGGATTTCATACTTTTATCAACTTGTGCTCATAAATTATGATATCACAAGACACTCGGGGAGTATCCTCTCTCTCTCTCTCTCTCTCTCTCTCTCTCTCTCTCTCTCTCTCTCTCTCTCTCTCTCTCTCTCTCTCTCTCTCTCTCTCTCTCTCTCTCTCTCTCTATCTCTATATATATATATATATATATATATATATATATATATATGATGCATTAAAACGATTTTCATTTAATTAAAAAAATATATTTTGTTGTTTGTTTGTTTGATTTTTTAAATTTAATTGTTTAATTGATGGTTTTGGGGTTGTTTTTTTGTTTGTTTTGTTTTTGTTTTGTTTTGTTTTGTTTTTTACCTTTGACAGTGAATAATAAAAATGTGAGGTTAAAATGTTGGATGGAATGTCACCGATGCTATCAATGCTGCAAGTTTCAGACCTTGCAGGAAGTCAATGTCTTTGACTGCCCTAGTTCCGCGCAAAATTGTCATTCTGTTTTTAGTTGTACCCTACCCATTTCAAGTACATTAATAGCGGATACACCGATACTAATACAAATTAAATTATACAGTACTGTGGCCAGAAGAAACAACATTTTATGAGAACAAACACTTGGAACATTGACCGGTATGATGTTGTTTAGTATATTGCTAGCTTAGGAGGCCTCGGTTAAGCTATCGGATGTAAGGCTGGTAGGTACTGGGTTCGTATCCATGTACCGGCTCCCACTCAGAGCGATCTTAATGTAAGGCCACTACACCGACTTCTCTCTCACGAACCACTAACAACTAACAATTAACCCACAGTCCAGGGCCCCGTTCCACGAAACGATCTTAGCCCTAAGATCACCTTAAGTGCATAGCTACCTTATGTACTTAAGGTGATCGTTGCACTAAGATCGCTTCGTGGAACGGGGCCCTGGACAGATAGTCCAGATAGGTGAGGTGTGACCAGGACAGCGTGCTTGGATTTTAATTCGATATAAGCACGAAAATAAGCACGAAGATAAGTAATCACGTGATGAAATTAAAGAAGGAAACAGATAGAATGAGAGAGGAAAGAAAGAAAAAAAGAAATGTTTTATTTAACGACGCACTCAACACATTTTATTTACGGTTATATGGCGTCAGACATATGGTCAAGGACCACACAGATTTTGAGAGGAAACCCGCTGTCGCCACCTCATTGGCTACTCTTCCGATTAGCAGAAAGGGATCTTTTATTTGCGCTTCCCACAGGCAGGATAGCACAAACCATGGCCTTTGTTGAAACAGTTATGGATCACTGGTCGGTGCAAATGGTTTACACCTACCCATTGAGCCTTGCGGAGCACTCACTCAGGGTTTGGAGTCGGTATCTGGATTAAAATCCCATGCCTCCACTGGGATCCGAACCCAGTACCTACCAGCCTGTTGACCGATGGCCTAACCACGACGCCACCGAGGCCGGTGAATGAGAGAGAGAGAGAGAGAGAGAGAGAGAGAGAGAGAGAGAGAGAGAGAGAGAGAGAGAGACTCGCTCTTAACACATCATGTCCTAGCAGTCTCCCCCCCCCCCCCCCCCCCCCCCCCCCCAACCAACATGATATAGACAAAAACGTTTAGCAATTTTGTACTACTGCATTGTAGTTTAAATTACAAATGATGCATCAATTGAATCCAGAGTCTGGTTTCGCTTTAATAGTTGTAAGTTTTCTTTACCAAATTGCGAAACCTTTTTGTTTTAGTATAGAACACAGTGTAGGTAGATATATATACAAAACGCATGTTCCCAGCATTTTATTCCATTTAGTTATTTCAGCAATCATGATATTGTAGACAATACAATCGCTTCTTCTCCGAGCTGTGGGTAAAAAGACGACCCCTCAGATGGACTCAGACAAACTCGTCCACAGGACGTCTTACAACACATAGCATTGTGAAAACAGTCTTCATCAGATGAACACCTGTTCCAGCAATCAGTGGCGACGACCACGTCCTTGGGACACCGCCTCGCCGTGGTCGTACTGGTCACCACCCCGACCGGCTTCTGGCAGGACGTCCCGCACGCGCTTTTGCAGCATTTCTCAAAGCTGGGACAGCTCTCGTCGGATGCACATTGGGAGAAGCAGTGGTTGACGAGCATCATGGCTGGACAGATCCCCGGCTTCGTCTTGATGGTTATGGGTTCCGTGCAAGTCGTGCCGCAACCAGTGGCGCAACACTTCTGAGATCCAGTGCATTCCTGGTCCAAGTGACACACCACCATGCAGCTTTCTGTAGGAATAATACTAGTAATATTAATATTCTCATGGAAAGAAATAAGGGATCACACCACCACTAATTAGCAAAGAGTGACTGCAATCAAAACCCTCACCCATAGTGTTAAGATTCACCCATTGTATTAAGAGTCACCCATGGTGTTAAAAGTCACCCATTGTATTAAAATCACCCATGGTGTTAAGAGTCACCCATGGTGTTAAAGAGTCACCCATTGTATTAAAAGTCACCCATAGTGTTAAGAGTCGCCCATAGTGTTAAGAGTCACCCATTGTATTAAGAGTCACCCATGGTGTTAAGAGTCACCCATTGTATTAAGAGTCGCCCATTGTATTAAGAGTCAATTTTATCTCTAGCGGTCAATTCTACATTACAGACTCGTAGGAACGATATCTGGAATGAGGGGGACACAGTCTGTAGTGGACATGGCACAGTCTCCAGTGGGAGTCGCAAGCCATATTTTTAGCTTTATTTATAACTAGGGTAGGACAAAAAAAAACGTACATGTGTGTTCTCAAGAGGTTGGATGAGTGGTGGGAGGGCTACTAAATGTCAAAACTAGCACAAAAAGGCCGAGAAGCACTGCCTTGAAGGTTTTCATTTGATAAGGATATAGGATAATGATGTAGCCCAGTGGTAAAGCGCTTGCATGATGCGCCTTCTGTTTAGGATTGATCCCCGTTTCCCAAGGCTCTGCATTATTAGCATTCAATCCAACATTATATCTTTGTAAATTTTATACAGATATTGTTATGCTTATAGATAATTAAATTTGATCTACCATACCATTCCCTTACTTCTTTCCCTCGATATAGACCAGTGGTTACATGCAAAACGATTAGGATCTATTTTAACTATCATGGAGGGTTCAAAATGGCCCCATCCCGCTGGTTTTACTGCATACATGTACAATGTTTATGGTCTATTTTATCTATCATGGATGGTTGAAAATGACCTCATCCCTCTGGTTCTACTGCATACATGTACAATGTTTATGGTCTATTTTATCTATCATGGATGGTTTAAAATAGCCCCATCCCGCTGGTTTTACTACATACATGTACAATGTTTATGGTTTTTTACCTATCATGGAAGGTTGAAAATGGCCCCATCCTCCTGGTTCTACTGCATATATTCACAATGTTTATGGTCTATTTTACCTATCATGGATGGTTGAAAATCGTCCCTGGTTCCAGTGCTTACATGCAAAAAACTATCATGATCTATTTTACCTATCATTGAATGTTGAAAATGTGGACAGGTGCCTTCTTTCACTGTCAACATTGGTCGACTACAAGACATGCCGCAGCCATTGCTGCAGCACTTGCGAGTTCCAGGACACTCGTGATCTGACGTACAGGCATGCTGACAGTCAGCGGGCCCGGTCGGTTTGCCGCAGTGGCCTGGCTTATCCACTGGGGCACTAGATGGTAATCCTGAAATACAAATGCAGTTTGGTTTTCAAGAAAAACCCGCTTAGGAACATCATTATATAAAATAATTTAGACATAGACAGGAAAAACAACCCGCTGTGGAACATCATTATATAACAATAATTTTGACACAGGCAGGAAAAACAACTCGCTGTGGAACATAATTATATCGCAATAATTTAACCACAGAGATGACATAGCATAATATTAAATAATAGATTAACGTAAAAGAATTTAAAAATTAAGGAGAACGTTATTAGCTAGTGGATTTCTCCAAGGCCGTAGCGAGCTGGTGTCACTTGGATGGAGAATTTAATTTTTACGGGGGCAAAATTAATCAAGGTATTTTCATAATAGCAGATCTCAAAGGGGCCAGTTGCTTTTTGGGAGTTCATGACCCCCCCCCCCCCCCCCCCCCAGTCTTCATGCTTGAAGTTTTCTGCATCAGAAATGAATAAATGTAACACCTCAGCAAAATACAAAAAATACATTGGCTGCTAGATGTTAAAACCAGCATCATAAAAGCTAAGGAGAACTGCCTAAAACGTTTGCATTTGACAAGGATATGGGGTGCGAGATTTAGCCCAGTGGTAAAGCGTCCATTGGGCTGTTTCTGGTTCCAGCCTGTGCACCACGACTGGTACATCAAAGGCCGTGGTATGTGCTATCCTGTCTGTGGGATGGTGCATATAAAAGATCCCTTGCTACTAATAGGAAAATGTGGCGTAATTTCTTTCGAAGACTGTCAGAATTACAAAAAGTATTTTGATAGCCATTAACCAATGATTAATAAATGAATGTGCATCAGTGGTGTCGTTAAACATAACAGACTTTTAACTTTTTGATTAGGATATGAAACGTTTTATACGTGAAATCGTTAAACATAACAGACTTTTAACGTTTTCATTAGGATATGAAACGTTTTATACGTGAAATCGTTAAACATAACAGACTTTTAACGTTTTGATTAGGATATGAAACGTTTTATACGTGAAATCGTTAAACATAACAGACTTTTAACGTTTTCATTAGGATATGAAACGTTTTATACGTGAAATCGTTAAAGATAACAGACTTTTAACGTTTTCATTAGGATATGAAACGTTTTATACGTGAAATCGTTAAACATAACAGACTTTTAACGTTTTCATTAGGATATGAAACGTTTTATACGTGAAATCGTTAAACATAACAGACTTTTAACGTTTTGATTAGGATATGAAACGTTTTATACGTGAAATCGTTAAACATAACAGACTTTTAACGTTTTGATTAGGATATGAAACGTTTTATACGTGAAATCGTTAAACATAACAGACTTTTAACTTTTTGATTAGGATATGAAACGTTTTATACGTGAAATCGTTAAATGAAACTTGGAACCATGGATATTAACTTCTTCACACAATAAGAAAACTGCTGTTTCGATTCTCCCTAAAGTGATTGGGTTTTCGCTAAAACCACCACTAATGTAACTATATATCAATGCTTACTGTGGCAGACCGGTCCTTTTTCACATGGTGGGTAAGCACAGGCACCTTCCATCATTAGGCATACTTCACCATCGGGACAAACCTCACGAAAGAAAAAAGAAAACTAAGTGGAATGGTGGCAACACGGTGGAATCCAACAATAATCACTATATTTCTACCTTGTCAATTAGAACAATAATCACTGTATTTCTACCAAGTCAATTACAAGAATCATCTTTGCACAGTTCAGTCTTATGGCGTCAAGCCCTGGCATTTTCATACAGAGACATTCATCATTGATTTGTCTATGACGTATAAGTTAACTACAAGGGCTACACCCGTAAATTAACTTTAGCGCTAGTATAGATTTAAATTCTCCCATGTATTTATTTATTTATTTATCAATTTATTATTATGTGTTTTAACCATTATATTTTTTTTCTTCTTCTCCTATATTTCCCAGTCTTTCCCATTCTATGAGTCATAGCAATTTTGTTTTGCCAATCTTTAATTTATACAGAAACATTACAAATGCTTTTATGTATTAAATTGCTACATATGACTGTATAACATTATTATACCACCAATTAGATATATGTACTTGTATATAAATTATATCACTTTGATGTAAGGCCATGAATGCAAGGCTCCCCAACCTTGACAATGTCAGAATGTACTGGGGAAAATAAATATTAAAAAAACAACTTTATCTTACAACTTGTTGTTTAAAAACGTTTTTTACACACCCGTTGGTGAAAACATTTTCCGTTATTTTTGATAACACATACTTGTTTACACATGTACGTGTGTTAAGAGTTTCATGACATACAACTGGCTGCTCCTAGGTGATGCCATACATGCAATGAAAAAAACTCACAATCGATTACCCTATGACGTTTAGTTAACCTGACAATCATTTGTCTGTGACGCTTAAGTTAGCTACAAGCGTAAGGGCTGTAAATAACTTTTAGTCGAAAAATATGTTAAAATTTGCTTAAAACCTGGTTTTTAAGGACATGTAAGAAATAGAATAATACCATTTATCTCACAATCTTAAAAACGTATCAAACTCGCTTTCGCTCGTTACATTCATTTTAAAATAACTCGTTGTAAGATAAAGGTCGCTCATATATTATTCTCTATATCAACTCGCTAAGAACACGCGTTGGATACTTCTTAAAACAACGCGTAAGATAAAATGGTATCTAACGGTCACTCGCGTGTTATTCCCATAACAGTATAAACACGCATAAAACGAGTCTGGAGTACGCCACACTTACACTTTACAACCAATCAGACGACTGGTCTCTTACGAACATTACATCCAATAAAGGTTTATTATTTTGATTACGTGGGATTTATTTTGAATGTCTAAAACATCGAAAGTCTACACTCGACCTGTATTCCCAATAATCTATTGCATACTTACCAACTATTGTATATTTATGAATGTAGATTTATTAGTTCGAGGGTATGTGAAGATATATTTATGAGGTAAGCTGTTAACACATACAATGTAGTTCTGGCTACGCTGATCTCTCCTGTTGTGGAGAAATTACCTTATTGCATCTGGGATAGAAAGCCATGGCTTCTGTTTGGAATAGAGAGAATCCGCCGTAAACCTGAAATTAGAGAAATGTAAACTGCCACGGTAAAATATTAACACAGGTATACAGATAATTAACTTAACTAATACCATATTTCATGAATCAGTTTTCGGACATGATATTTTTTCGTGTTGTTTTTTCTGTGTGCATTTTATTTTTGTTTTTTTTGGTGTTTGGGAAGTATTGTTTTTTATTAAATAAATTGACAAACCGATGTATTTTATAAATAAATAAACATAGTAATAAATAAATAAAATAAAATAAATAGGTTAATGGATGAATGAATGAATGAATCACATAAATAAATAAATAAATAAATAAATAAATAAATAAATAAAATAAATTGACAAACCGATGTATTTTATAAATAAATAAACATAGTAATAAATAAATAAAATAAAATAAATAGGTTAATGGATGAATGAATGAATCACATAAATAAATAAATAAATAAATAAATAAGTAAATAAATAAACAACTAAATAAATAAATAAATAAATAAATAAATAAATAAATAAAATAAAATTGTGGTAATCCGTTTCAGCTTTTTTCCCTAATAATAACAAGACACACATGTAAAAAAATACAAACCGCTAACACGAACACATATTTGCAGAGATTCATAGTATCCATTCTCTCTCAACGTGACACCAGTGATTGACTGGTATTTCTGATCGTGTTCTTATGCTGTATTGGTTCAACCACGCTCGTCCTGTATCCAGACTTTTACCTGGTCACAAACAAATGCCACCGCGAGACAGCCGGAAAACGTTGAACATCACTTTATTCCTGTATAACTTGATAACAGCCCGACGTGATTGTCCCGTGATTTATGTACAGCTATAATGTTATTGTAATTAATGAGGTCTTGACAATGTCTCTGGACCTGTCAGTCACAAATTGCATAACTAGATTTTCTCACATTGATCACATAACTCAATACCGAATACCGGCCTCGATAGTGTTGTGGTAAACCATCGGACATACGGCTGGTAGGTACATGGTTCGCAGCCCGGTACAGGCTCACACCAAGAGCGAGTTTTAATGACTCAATGAGTAGGTGTAAAACCACTACACCCTCTTCTTACTAACCACTAACAACTAACCCACTGTCCTGGACAGACAGCCCAGATAGCTGAGATGTGTGCCCAGGACAGCGTGCTTGAACCTTAATTGGATATAAGCACGAAAATAAGTTCAAGACGAAGAAGAATACTTAATGTATACTCAGCATATGCTATTGAAAGGTCAGATATTGTATCATATAGGCTACAGTTGTATACAGACAGTTGTCATTAAAAAAACACGCCTACAATTTCTTCTATATGACAATATAGGTGACCCTAATCTTCATTTGTTTTGTCGAGTATATTTCTATCACTATTTATAGCATGTACTCACCTCTTTGTCCCGGCATTGGTTAAGCCATCGTGTGATAGGTGCTGAAAGGAAAGAAAACATTTTTTAATTTAAAGTGACAGACCCTAATTTTTAAACACTATAACGGATGTTTTCACCATTAGAGTATTATTTTGATAAATGAAATTAGACATTATTATTACTCGTTAAATAAAATAGTTCCATCCTTCCTCATTATTACTTGCATTTTAGTTTTTATCCATTTCCGTAGACCGAAACTGTTTTTAGTCATCCTTGTTTTTGTAATATCACAATATGTATTTTTATCATTCTAAAATACCACGTAATAGCGTTATGGAGCCAGGATTTAGTCTATTTTTAGGCGGTATTTTCCCCGTTTCAGTGTTACAGATCTCGTTTCACTCTGTTGTAACTTTATCCAACTGTGTTACAGATTTGTAGATTAACCAAACTTGGTGTCCATTTTAACGTGTTGAAACTTGGGTCTGTGACTTTAACGACGCACTCAACACATTTTTATTCACGGTTATACAGCGTCGGACAAACGCAGATAATTATAATCAAAGAGAAAACCTCGCTGCTGCACGCCATGGACTACTCTTTTCGATTATCAGCAATGGATAGTTTAAAATGCGCAAACAGGTTAGTACATACCACGGCCTTTGTTACACCAGAGGGGCGGGACGTAGCCCAGTGGTAAAGCGTTCGCTTGATGCGCGGTCGGTCCAGGATCGATCCCCGTCGGTGGACCCTTTGGGCTATTTCTCGTTCCAGCCAGTGCTCCACAACTGGTGTAACAAAGGCCGTGGTATGTACTATCCTGTCTGTGGGATGGTGCATATAAAAGATCCCTTACTGCTAATCGAAAAGAGTAGCCCATGAAGTGGCGACAGCGTGTTTCCTCTCTCAATATCAATATAACCGTAAATAAAATGTGTTGAGTGCATCGTTAAATAAAACATTTCTTTCTTTCATCTGTGGCCATATATAAAAACGAAAAAAAAAAAAAAGTTTCTGGCAACTGTATTGATGAGGGTTAACTGCTCAGTTTGGAGTGTAAGACCACTATGTCAGTTTCTTCAACTTCCTGCTTACAAACAATTAATCATTTAACACAACACAAATAGCCGATGAATTGTGGTGCTTATAATGTAAACTCAGCCATATGGACTGTCAGTCCAGAACTGAGGTTAGTTAATGTTAGTGTCAGACTATCAACTGCCATGGCGGAGTTGGCCAACTCGACGGTTGCGTTGCAATTTCCCTCACTGCCAACTTACAACGAGTGGGCTCAGATTAAGAACTAATCGGTCGTAAGAGTTGTATACGACAACAACCGGCCTCGGTGGCGTCGTGGTTAAGCCATCGGACTACAGGCAGGTAGGTACAGGGTTTGCAACCCGGTATCGGCTTCAGCTCAGAGCGAGTTCTTGAGGGCTCAATGGATAGGCCACTACACCCTCTTCTCTCTCACTAACCACTAACAAACTAAGCCACTTTCCTGGACAAGACAGCCCAGATAGCTGATGTGTGTGCCCAGGACAGCGTGCTTGTACCGTAATTGGATATTAGCACGAAAACAAGTTGAAATGAAATGAATTACGACGACAATCGAGTTGTACGAGCGCTCAGACTAGCAACTGGTCAGTCGTAGAAGTGAGTTGGCCAACTCCGCCGTGGCATTTGGTAGTCTGATACTAGCATTGTATTAGCTGTTTATGGTTATTGAGAAAGAAGTTGGTGTGAAGGTCTTACATTTCCCCACTGAACAGTAAAAGTGATTTAGAGTTAAACCCGGTCCTGACATACTAATTCAGCCCCTACCTGGTTTAACCCAGATAACCTGTGCTCCGCCGATTTGCATGAATTTAATATCCACAAAATATATGCCAAGAGAATGCGCAATAACCTGTATTATTGCGTGTATCCTAAATGCGTTATTACATGTACTATAAGATAAATACACGGATTATATTTTACAATTTGATTCAAAGTCTGACACTACCAATCGAAGTAGGCATACAGCATAGATTTAAACGACAAATACCACCACACAGTAATCCATCAATACACTGGACATTGTCAACAATCTGTTAGATAACAACAACGATCAGAAAACCAAATACCTGTTCACTAGACGGAGCATTTCAATACAACAGCGAATTATGCCAAGTGACCGGCAAAGTGTTTCTTTTACAAATAAACACCAGCCATACACTCTTGAGTTTAGCCTTTAATGGACATGCGCCTAAACCACAGAACGGAACATCCACAGAAAGGCAGAAGCAAAGCTATACACAGTCAAAACTGGAACATGATTAACACTTTTGTTATCATTGCCTGTAAGTTACTTTTATTACTTTTTTATGATTAGAAATTAATAACATCTACATACATTTTTATGAAATTGATAACATCTACATTAATAGCATCTGCATACATATAGATACTAATGACTGATTTTAAGTAACTCGTAGATAATTGATGTTTAGTTATTATATTATGATAATAAGAAAATATTCCAAAATTATGGACAAACAGCTTATCGGATAATAAAAATTACAAACCCTTTACAATAATAGACAAAACCAATGGCACAATCGCATAGTCCTAATACTAGTAATTCAAATATTTCTTAAGTTCAGATAATTCTAACAACAAATATAATAGAAAGTTGATCAGTTGGTGCAAACTGATTATAACTATTGATCAATGATGAAATTTCAACTAATTCCCAAACCTACTTTTAGGTTTTCTATCAGCAACTCGCGGCGAGTTGTGCGAGGATGATTCTTGGATAGATTTAACAGTGTGCAGCAACAACTACCACAACGTGACTCAGAGGCACCCCGACAACTATGAGATACTCTGTGTGTAAGTTCAGTTAAATTTGTGTGAAAATCATTCAGATTGTTTTAAATTCCCATGAATTTAAAATACATGTAAATGTGCTTCCATTTTGTCCTTGCGTCAACTAATAGGCCTACACTGCTCTTAATCGTTTATCGAACCGTTGTGTACCTTATAAAAAAAAAAAATGAAGAAAAAAAAGTAAACGGGTTTTTTGTTAAATTGTCTTATCTGGTTTGAACTAAATTTTTAAATATTGAATTTTTTTTTTTAAATCACAAAAATGTTTTCCAAAGATTATATCTCGTATAGGTCATATGGAATGCCGCACTAAGCCTAGTATAACAACCTGTTTGTCTTATTTATATGGTATGGCTTTGTGCACGTGTTTTGCTGATGTTTTTCACTTACTAGGGCTGCGAGTCAGTATCTGAAGTGTATGCAGAATAATTACGGATGTGTTTTGGAACTGAATCTTTACGAAATAATGAAGACAACCAAAGCCGCTATAGCCAAAGACTGCGGTAATACATTAACTTTGCGTTCACACAAGTATATGTATACCCTTCTTTTTGCGACATTCCTGTTAACGATATTTATGTTTGACATTTTTATTAGCGACAGTTCTATTCACGAGATTAATATGAATATCGTAAATATGAATACTCACTCGCTCACACACTCACTCACTCAGTCATTCACACAAACACGGCAGTCACATTTACGATATTCATATCTACGACATTTATATTTACGACATTAATTTTATATTTACTATATTCACATTTACAATATTCATATTTACGCGATTCATATTTACGATATTCATATTTACGACATTTATATTTACTATATTCACATTTACGACATTCATATTTTAACTTAGGATACATTTTGTACACTAGCCAGCCAGCATCCTTTAGAAGTCATTATTATCAAGGAATTACTGTCGACAAACGTATAATATACTATATAGCTTATAATAGCCTACACTATCAGCATTCACTTTGTAAGTGATTTCTAGAGACACATTACTGTCGACAAACGTATAATATACTATATAGCTTATTATAGCCTACACTATCAGCATTCACTTTGTAAGTGATTTCTAGAGACACATTACTGTCGACAAACGTATAATATACTATATAGCTTATTATAGCCTACACTATCAGCATTCACTTTGTAAGTGATTTCTAGAGACACATTACTGTCGACAAACGTATAATATACTATATAGCTTATTATAGCCTACACTATCAGCATTCACTTTGTAGGTGATTTCTAGAGACACATTACTGTCGACAAACGTATAATATACTATATAGCTTATTATAGCCTACACTATCGGCATTCACTTTGTAAGTGATTTCTAGAGACACATTACTGTCGACAAACGTATAATATACTATATAGCTTATTATAGCCTACACTATCAGCATTCACTTTGTAAGTGATTTCTAGAGACACATTTCGTGCTATCGCCTGTACTACCAACAACCTTTTTCAAGGGGTCCAACCTAAACCGTATGACACGTGCTTGAACTTCGTATACCACTACCAACATGGCGAATAAAGCTCGCTTCGATACACGACGGTGAGTACATTTTGTCTTACAGCTGCATACTGAATACCTTTCTAATTAAAATAATATTGCGATACGGCTCTAGAATGAGTACTCTATCCGACTCTTTACGTAATTCTTGATTTTGTTCAACCAAAAAAAAGCTATTGAAGAAAAACCTCGTTGTTTTGACGGTCAAAACAAACATGATCACAATATTTGGTGTTATTTTAATGAAACAAGTTATATTTATATACCTTGAAAGTGTCACGATGAAAGCTTGTACACCCTGGGAACTAAATTATGCAAATATGTTTTGGAAAGTCATTTTATAATTGTTCATCCAAGACATTTCTTATAGTTTAGGCACATCTTCGTCTGCACCCCCTGGTTTAAGCCAAGATTTCGTTTACTTCATAAAATTATATTTGAATTTGTACCCCTAAAATATCGTGATTATATTTTTCAACTTAAGGTGTGGGTTTTTTTTTCAGTAATGGGGAGATACAAAAAGAGGCCAGTTAAGTTAAGCCTTTACCAATAACGAAAGAGGAAAGTTATTTCCCGTCTTGACACCTAGAAGATCCATTTGTGGCAAAAGGCTATGTAATCATCGTACCTCAGACTTTACAAATTGCACAAATAAATGTTTCCTCAATCCATTTAAGAAAGCATCTTACATATCAACACCTATAGATGTAAATCCTACATCCAACAAGGAATTTCCAACACCACCACAGCAGAGATCATCACAAAAGAAAGGAGAAAAGCGATTTAGGAAGACGCTGTCATTCGCATTTCAGAGTGTAAATGACAGTGATGATAATCATACATTTCAAGTGTTAGAGGAACCTGTTTATTTTGGCCGTCAAAACAACTAGGTTTTTCTTCAATAGTATTTTTGTGGTTGTGACGGAACATGCTCTTAATTTTGTTTTCGCCTGTGGCGATATTAATTGTTTTAGAGGGCCGTGTTCAGTTCCAATATGCACTTAAGCCCAGGTGGGCACTTTGTTACGTAATACCCCCGCGCGACCGTGGTCGAGCTGTGCCTAATACACACCCATCCCAGATGCGGAGGCCATGTGGCCAGTAGTTACGTAATACCTCCGCGAGTGCGGTTTTTACGACCGTGATTTTGGCGACTAGGCGTCAGCAAGTCTGGCCATCTAAGGAAAATTGTCGTCTTGGTCGCTGTGGAAATATCACTTGTAGGTATTCGGTGCCGCGATGTACCCCCAGGCGATACTGGGTTTTATAATAAATAGCTAGGGTTTTAGAGATATTAGGGAGAAACATAGGAAGGCTTCCAGGGGGAACGTTGTCCGTCCGGACTGGTAAATATATTATTTCTGCTCTGTTGTATAACCTTGATGTGATTGATGTGACTTTAAATATTGTAATACTGTATTATACCAATATTATTTAGACAGTGTTTCCGGTAAACTGACGAAGTAAATTGTAGGCTTCACTGTCTAAAATTATTAAAGCTTAACCAGTCATCCTAGAGGACCTAGGTAAACTGTAGGTTATTGTCTTTATTGTGATAGGTACCAGTATTAATTCTGTATTACAAGGTTATTGAATGAGTAGTTAAGGGTTAATTAAAAATTAACCAGTTAGGAATAGAGTTGTAATTCCTTTATTAATTAAGTTCCCCTGGAAGCGTTTCTCAATTATCACACGTGTGGGTGTTGTGTCACGGTGAAGTGATTAGAATATTGTGTAAACTAGACACCTAGAGATTAACTAATTAAGTGATCAGTTCTGGGTTGTTATTATTTGTTGTTGTTAATTAACTACTGCGGCAGTACATATGTCAGCGTAGTATCAATACAGATTCCAAAGTGTATTGTGTTTTTGTTGTGTTTTCTAGTGAACTAAACGTGCTATATTACACATACTTTATATAAGATCTTATCTCTGATCATACCTAGAGACGAGCCACGCGGGTATAACCGCCCGTTACAGAGAGATCTAATAGATATACAGTTAGGAGAGATATTTTGATAATCATGTTTTATTCAGTTACGGGTATTATAGGATCCCCGTGACAGGAGTTTAACAAAATCGGGAATAAGTAAACAAATGGATAGAATATTCATTCTAGAGCCGTATCGCAATATTATTTTAATCAGAAAGGCATCCAGCATATAGCTGTAAGACAAAATGTACTCACCGTCGTGTAGCGAAGTGAGCTTTATCCACCATTTTGGTAGTGGTATACGAAGTTAAAGCATGTCATACGGTTTAGGTTGGACCCATTGTTTTTAAGACATACTTTGTTACTATTGACACACTTCGTGTCATAGCTATTCTGCCAGCAACTTTCCAAGTCATTACGTAATTACTATAGACACATTTCGTATCATAGCCTATACTGCTGGCAACATTTCAAGTCATAGCTACAAATACGTTTCATGTCATAGCATATGCAACAAGCAACTTTTTTTAAGTCATTAATATCTAGACACATTAGGTGCCATAGCCTATACTATCAGCAACCTTGTAAAGTCATTACTAATACTATAGACACATTTCGTGTCATCGCCTATTCAACCAGAATTCTTTCTAAGTCATTACTATAGACACATTTCGTGCCATAATCTAGACTAACAACAACCTTTCTAAGTCATTACTATAGACACATTTAGTGCTATAACCTAGCAATCTTTCTAAGTCATTATTATAAATACATTTCGTTCCATAGCCTTTATTACCAGCAACTGTTTTTGCTATAGATATATTTCGTGCCATAACATTTACTAGCAGCAACCTTTTGAAAGTTATTACTATCGCCACATATCGTACTGCAATAGCGTATATTAGCAGCAACCTTTCTAAGTTATATATTGCTATCGACACAGTTCGTGCCCTAGCATTTAGAAGCAGAAGCTTTTCTAAGTCATTACTATCAATATACCTATCTCACGGTCCATTCCGTGACGGGAATTTTTTTTTTTTTTTAAACAATATTTATTAACGTTTAACGTTTGGGATTGACCAACAGGCGATGCTTATATTAAGGTCTCTCCCTAACGGGAATTGGTCAAAGGGTAGAGGCTAGACTAATATGGATCACTGCTTCAGCTCCTGTTATGGACACCCACGCTGGATTGGTCAAAGGGTAGAGGCTAGACTAATATGGATCACTGCTTCAGCTCCTGTTAGGGACACCCACGCTGGATTGGTCAAAGGGTAGAGGCTAGACTAATATGAATCACTGCTTCAGCTCCTGTTAGGGACACCCACGCTGGATTGGTCAAAGGGTAGAGGCTAGACTAATATGGATCACTGCTTCAGCTCCTGTTAGGGACACCCACGCTGGATTGGTCAAAGGGTAGAGGCTAGACTAATATGGATCACTGCTTCAGCTCCTGTTATGGACACCCACGCTGGATTGGTCAAAGGGTAGAGGCTAGACTAATATGGATCACTGCTTCAGCTCCTGTTAGGGACACCCACGCTGGATTGGTCAAAGGGTAGAGGCTAGACTAATATGAATCACTGCTTCAGCTCCTGTTAGGGACACCCACGCTGGATTGGTCAAAGGGTAGAGGCTAGACTAATATGAATCACTGCTTCAGCTCCTGTTAGGGACACCCACGCTGGATTGGTCAAAGGGTAGAGGCTAGACTAATATGGATCACTGCTTCAGCTCCTGTTAGGGACACCCACGCTGGATTGGTCAAAGGGTAGAGGCTAGACTAATATGGATCACTGCTTCAGCTCCTGTTAGGGACACCCACGCTGGATTGGTCAAAGGGTAGAGGCTAGACTAATATGAATCACTGCTTCAGCTCCTGTTAGGGACACCCACGCTGGATTGGTCAAAGGGTAGAGGCTAGACTAATATGAATCACTGCTTCAGCTCCTGTTAGGGACACCCACGCTGGATTGGTCAAAGGGTAGAGGCTAGACTAATATGGATCACTGCTACAGTTCCTGTTAGGGACACTCACGCTGGATTGGTCAAAGGGTAGAGGCTAGACAAATATGGATCACTGCTACAGCTCCTGTTAGGGACACTCACGCTGGATTGGTCAAAGGGTAGAGGCTAGACTAATATGGATCACTGCTTCAGCTCCTGTTAGGGACACCCACGCTGGATTGGTCAAAGGGTAGAGGCAAAACTAATATGAATCACTGCCTAGGACGGACGAGGTGGGCCAAACTACTTGTAGGGGGGCGCCTAACTGCAGCTCAACGCATAATCGCTCATATGACAAACGCCTGTCTGAGCGTTCGAAGAAGAAACTGTGAATATACTTCGTGCCATAGCCTATATGTACAGCAACAACCGTACGAAATGCATTACTATCGATATATTTCATAGCATTTACCAGCCGATATCTTTCTAAGTCATTACTGTCAATATACTTCGTGCCATAGCCTATACTTGCAGTAACCTTTTGAAATTGTTTAGTATCGACATATTTCGTGCCATAGTCTATACTAGAGGTAACCGTTAAGAATAAGTAGTTAGCCACATTTAGCTTTTAAAAGCCAAGCCTTTTTACTGTTTTTCTACATTAGTTTTACTCTGTGCCATAGTGTCCTTTGTTTCATTACTCTTTCAGGTCCAACCGATTCTTCAGGGATTGCGAGATTCAGTCATTTTATGATCAGCCCTCTGTCGTGTGTGCTCACTGCTTACTTGCTGGCAACTAAACTATATTAACAACACGCTCAAATGTGTCCTTTGTTAAGCCATTCGCAAAGCTGTCTTTTCATTCAAAGTATGAAGGACTTGGTGTGTTTTGTTTAGGATCATGTCGGTGTTGTTTGAACATTAAAAGGGATATATTAACAATGTTTTACGAATGAAAAGTGGCCTGTCATAGACAGAACTCTCTGGTGAGATCAGAGGTTGTGCCCACGACAGGCGTGCTTGAACAGTTATCTGATGGAAGCATGCCAACAATTACCCACACACGCACGCTGAAAGTGAATACAGACTTTGATGAATAATGAAAGTGGGTAATAGCAAGACGAAATGGTTAACAACATTTATGTAGGCTAATATACGTAGAAATATTCATTATATGAAGTATGTATAGGTATCTGATTTATTTATAGTCTAAATAGACTGGACATACTAACATTCGTTGGATTCTTCTATCCTTTGTGGGTTACGTTACAAAGTGTATACTTACTTGTATACTTACATTGCATTTATTAGAGATAACAAATTTGATAACCATGTCTCAAGCAAAGTTTTGGCCTTACCCAATTGACGCTTAATACATCAGTGACCTACTTTTACAAAAACAAAATCCAAAAAAAAAATCCAGAAAGCACAAAAATTAAATTATATGGAATAAAAAACCCTGAAATCGTTCAAGAGTCTATTTTTACTATTTAGAGTGGACTATCTACATTTAATGACGATCTAACAATCGTACTATGTCGTTATTCGATATCCCTCTCTACAGTTGCCAAAATACCACATGGAAATGCATTATTCTTCATTTTAACATTCCAAAGCGAACCGCTTTCTTTCTGTTTTGTGTTACAGTGTATTAAAATTCAAGGTGACTTCGAAGTATGTTATACCAGGTTGGGCAATACCAAAAACATTCCATAGACGATAATATTTACGTATGTGACCAAAAATACTGTATGTATAATATTAACTAAAGTATGACCCATATATATAAATACAAAAACCCATCCACAAAAGTATTAACTAAAGAAAAGAAAATCTTTCATGGCTGATTTTTTTACATAACCGGATGTTTTTACAACATCTCTAGTTTCGCACACAAAAGTTAGTTCTTGGTTTTACAAGTATTCCACACGTTTTAAGCATAAGGCTACTTGACACAGTGATGCTGGATGAAATAAAACAAAATACATTTATTGCCCAGATAAAACTATTTTTTATGACAACACGGTCGGACTGGTAGTGTTCACTTCCCTATACCGGCCTCGGTGGCGTCGTGATTAGGCCATCGGTCAACAGGCTGGTAGGTACTGGGTTCAGATCCCAGTGGAGTCATGGGATTTTTAATCCAGATACAGACTCCAAACCCTGAGTGAGTGCTCCGCAAGGCTCAATGGGTAGGTGTAAACCACTTGCACCGACCAGTGATCCATAACTGGTTCAACAAAGGCCATGGTTTGTGCTATCCTGCCTGTGGGAAGCGCAAATAAAAGATCCCTTGTTGCTAATCGGAAAGAGTAGCCCATGAAGTAGCGACAGCGGGTTTCCTCTCAAAATCTGTGTGGTCCGTAAACATATGTCTGACGCCATATAACCGTAAATAAAATGTGTTGAGTGCGTCGTTAAATAAAAATATTTCTTTCTTTCACTTCCCTATCAATAGTTTTCGTGTCTGGTGGAGCAGAATACGATCAGCTTTCGCGAACACCTCTTTGTGGCGATGCAAGAATAACTAGTCAAGACACTAGATAGAGATTCATGGAATCATCCACTATTTTGACACTATTCGACTCTGCATTGTGCAGAGATAGTGCCCTGATGATGTATTACGGTTTTGTCGTTCAGATTTAGCATTAGCATGGAGTCAGTTGACGATTCCTGTTGATAAATGATGTTATAATATTATGAGGCGAGATTGCAACTTTAAAATTTTAAACTGTTCAGCTAGTAAAAGCATACTCTTTAAAATCTATAGAGCTGAAAAAATATGTTCTGGTTTACTTTCTAGATAAAACGAACAGTTCAATAATGTAGGGGAAACAACTCCAGGTTATTTCAAGCTCTCGTGGAATAAAGCCTGGTTATCCGCAGAACAAACGTTTGTTTTGTTTAACGACACCACTAGAGAACATTGATGTAGTAATCATCGGCTATTGGATGTCAAACATTTGGTAATTTTGACATATAGTCTTAGAGAGGAAACCCGCTACATTTTACTATTAGTAGCAAGGGATCTTTTATATGAACCATCTCACAGACAGGGTAGCACATACCGCGGCCTTTAATATATCAAAAACGAAAAGTAGCACAAAGGGCCCAACGTCGTGTAGATCGATCCTAGACCGACCGCCGCTACTACTACTACTACTACTACTACTACTACTACTACTACTACTACTACTACTACTACTACTACTACTACTACAGCAATTACTACTACTACTGCTGCTGCTGCTGCTGCTGCTGCTACTGCTACTACTGCTACTACTGCTGCTGCTGCTGCTGCTGCTACTGCTACTGCTACTACTACTGATACTACTACTACTACTACTGCTACTACTACTATTACTACTACTACTACTACTACTACTACTACTACTACTACCACGACCACCACCATCACTACTACCACCACTAGTACTACTACTACCACCACCACCACCATTACTACTACTATTACTACTTCTACTACTATTTCTGCTGCTATTACTACTACTACTGCTACTACTACTACTACTACTACAAGTTTAGCTCAGTCAGTTGTGTGCTCGATTGAGGTGGTTGCGTCGCAGGATCGAACCACATCGGTGGATCTATTCAATTGATTGCGTTTTTTCTCGATACAACCAATGCACCACAACTGGTCAAAGGCTGTGGTATGTACTTTCCTGTCTGTGGGAAAGTGCATATAAAAGATCCCTTGTTGCATTAGATATATTAAAGGCCGCGGCTGTGGTATGTGCTATCCTGTCTGTATGATTGTTCATATAAAAGATCCCTTGCTACTAATAGTAAAATGTAGCGGGGTTCCTCTCTGAGAATATGTCAAAATTACCAAGTGTTTGACATCCAATAGCCGATGATTAATAAATCAATGTGCTGTAGTGGTGTCGTTAAACAAAACAAACTTTGGTGGTGTGGTTAAACAAACCACTACTACTGCGTGGGTAATTACAAAACAGCTTGGCACTGACCAGTCTCGTATGGCGACACATAATCCCGAGGGCTGGGAAAGATCTCCTGTAATACGCCAGTGATATGTTTAATACTTGTTGATTCCTAGTTTAAGCGGAACATGTGAATGATTTCCCCACGGGCCACACAATCATCAAGCACAAATTGACAACGTCAGTGGGAACGGTTTTAAATTGATAAGCAGAAAATCCTGGCACTTTAGTATAATCAAGCAGCCAAGGGCAGATTTGGAGGTGACAAAAGTATACAGAATCGTTGTTTGGTTAACAAGTTCGAAAATTAAAGTTAAAATTAAAGTGAGAGGTTTGTTTTTTTATTTGTTTTTTTTATCGACAATCATTGGCTATTGGATGTCAAGCATTTGGTCATTTTACCTCGTGGTCTTCAAATAAAACCTGCTACATCCCCCCCCCCCCCCCCCCCCCCATTTAACATTAACAGCAAGCGATCTTTTATATGCACCCCCACAGACTGGACAGCACACATGGTGCACTGGGTGGGACGGTAAAAAACAAACAATCGATCTTGCATTCAAAGCACCTCAAGGGCATATTTCAAAAGTGGTCAGTTGACACCAAATCAAAAAATTCAAATTAGCAGCTCAAAATTAAATTTTGCCTTCAATAATTTCGTACATATAAAAACCAAATCCTGTTTAAGATATTATAAACATTAAGAATACCTGAAACACATAGTGTACACACATTAATATTCTAAGGAAGAAAAGGTAATTAATATCCAGTTTTATTCATTAAAAGCCTTGTTAGCAGGGGGCATGTTTAAATGTATGTAAAGTCAGGAATGCCCATTTAAGAGTCATGAAAGTCATTTCTTAATGAAGTATAATGATCAACAAATCATTTTGAAATATATATCTAGGTGTGGTATAACGTGTTCATTAAAATTATAATGATGAAATGTATGAAATTTTATTTCCATTTGACACCAAAACTAAAGTGCCTATAGAAGACAAAGGGTTAATTAGAGAAGTAAGTTAGTTAATCTAGATTTCAAACATGTTTCTTGGTTATGTAAAAACATTGGTTAATCAAATACTTTTGATAGAATGTCTCATTGCATTTGTTAAGTTGGCAACTTTGATTTCTATCAATGTCCGATACCAAAACTAATTAAACTTCAATAAGTCAAAATGGGTTAATTAAGGAATTTGTTATGTATGTTGTTAATGCAGCTCCTCCCGTCTCTTACATCACTATATTACTTTACTTCCTAATGTGAATGACTTAAAAGGAATACAAGCGCAAGGTTTCAAATTCTATCCGACACCAAAACAAGTATTTTAAAATACGCCCTCAAACGAGTGCTCTATCGACTGAGCTAGATTAAGTTAAGATTTAAAGTAGTCTATTTTTGCACATATTTATATTTAGTTTTTTGAAAGTATGGCCATGTTCCAAGAGGTGTGGGACATAGCCCAGAGGTAAAACGCCCGCTTGATACGCGGTCGGTCTGGGATCGATAGCCGTCGGTGGGCCCATTGGGCTATTTCTCGCTCCAGCCTGTGCACCACGACTGGTACACCAAAGGCCGTGGTATGTGCTATCCTGTCTATGGGATGGTGCATATAAAAGATGCCTTTTCACTAATGGAAACATGTAGCGGGTTTCCTCTCTAAGACTATATGTCAAATTTTACGAAATGTTTAACATCCAGTAGCCGATGATTAATAAATCAATGTGCTCTAGTGGTGTCGTTAAACAAAACAAAGTTGCTCCAATAATTATTCTAATAAAACTAGCAGTTGACCTTATTGTTGACTGGCTAATAACAACCAAACCACCACTACTACAACCACCACCCTTACGGTACCGGGGTTAGCTCATCGGTAAATCGCTTGTCTGACTTGCTAGGATTGTAAGATCGAATCCCCTCAGAGGACCTATTGACGATTCCCCCCGGTTTAAACCAGTGTTTCATGACTAGTATATCAAAAGCCGTGGGAGGTACTGTCATGTCTGTGGACAAATGCATATAAAAAAATCCCTGGATGGAAATGGAAAAATATAGTGGGGGTTTTCTACATGTCAGAATTATAACAATGTTGGCATCCAGTAGCCGATGATTAATTATTCATTATACTGTAGTGGTGTTGTTAACCAAAATAATTGTTTACTTTATTACCACCACCACAACCACTATATCATCATCATCATCATCATCATCATCATCATCATCATAATCACCATCATCATCATTACCACCACCACAACCACTATATCATCATCATCATCATTACCACCACCATCATCATCACCATCATCATCATCACCACAACCATCAACAAAGACAACACTAATAACAATTTTATTTTAAAATCGGACAAACGGGACACACACAGAATAAAACATTTAAAAAACAAGTAGATTAAATTGACTTTTAAATATACATAGGCCGGAAGGCTGGAGCTGTCCTGCTAGGAATACACAATTTGGTTCCCGGCGTGAGGTGACTTCTGATCTGTGACTGAGATAGCGGATCCATCAGCGACCCAATCAGCGCATCAATCAACGAGGCGCTATTGCTATGTAAAACCACCAGCTAGGATCACCGAGCCACAAATTGATTCCTTACCGAGAAATGGTGGCAAGCCCCCACGCCAGTGATTGCCATTCTGAGAGCGGTTCCAGGGACTTTGTTACACATGCAGCTAGAATTGGTAAACTGGCAAACGCCTCCACTATCCCCAACCCATACTAAAATAAAAATAAATAAAAAAACTCATCTAACCCTGATGCTAGTTTAAAAGTGTATACAATTTTGAGTGATAGGCAATTGAAGGCTGGAACAATTTCACAAATGAAATGAGTGAAATATGTGTTTGAGCAGTCATCTAATTAAATAACATTAAAATTCAGTGGTTAAATGACAGATAAAACTAATACACATATGTTCGTCATTTCTCGTCATTTCCTGTCATTACTCGTCACTGTTCGCTCATTGTTGCTCGACATTTGTTCACCACTGTTCATCACTAGGCGTTTCCGTGTATTTACTGTGTTCAAAATATGCTCACCGGTTGCCAATAGTAGGCACCAATAGTATATTATGCTGTGCCTAGACACGTATCAGAGGCCGTGGTATGTGCTGTCGTGACCTTGTGAAAATCGATATAAAACAGACCCGTTAACATGTTAGCCTGTATAATCTTAGCCTTGGGCAATTCTATACTGTGCAATTTATTATATCTTTGCAATATTTACCCTTATAAAAAGTTTAACTGTCTTCCTAAAGATAATATTGATTTGTTCTTTGCTAACCAAAACAAAAATGTAGAATCTGTTTATCCCTGAGAGTTATCAGTAAAATTAAGCTTAGAAGTCATTTCGTTGACCCCAATTTTCTGCCTACGTGTAATGAAAACTGTCGAACAGAAATTTCATTTGTCAAATCAAGTCTTAGTATTTAAACTCATTAAGCTTTGCATCGCAGAGGTTTAATTTTTTTTTAAGTCAAGGGTCTGGCATTATTTACTCTCTGGTCACCTTCATCACATGGGGATCTGGCATTATTTACTCTCTGGTCCCCTTCATCCCAAAATATCTGGCATTATTTACTCTCTGGTCCCCTTCATCCCATAAGATATGGTATTATTTACTCTCTGGTCCCCTTCATCCCAAAATATCTGACATTATTTACTCGCTGGTCCCCTTCATCCCAAAATATCTGGCATTATTTACTCTCTGGTCCCCTTCATCCCAAAATATCTGGTATTATTTACTCTCTGGTACCCCTTCATCCCAAAATATCTGGCATTATTTACTCTCTGGTCCCCGTCATCACAAAATATCTGGTATTATTTACTCTCTGGTCCCCTTCATCCCAAAATATCTGGCATTATTTACTCTCTGGTCCCCTTCATCCCATTGGGATCTGGTATTATTTACACTCTGGTCCCCTTCATCCCAAGATATCTGACATTATTTACACTCAGGTCCCCTTCATCCCAAGATATCTGGTATTATTTACTCTCTGGTCCCCTTCATCCCAAAATATCTGGCTTTATTTACTTTCTGGTTCCCTTCATCCCAAAAAGGAGGTATCAATTATACATTTTAATCTATGTTTAAGCGGGCCACATTTTATTTCATTTAACTTATTTTCGTGCTTATATCCAGTTAAGGTTCAAGCACGCTGTCCTGACACACACCTCAGTTATCTGGGCTGTCTGTCCAGGACAGTGGTTAGTTGTTAATGATTAGCGGTTAGTGGGAGAGACGAGGGTGTAGTGGTCTTACACCTACCCATTGGGTCGTTAAAATTCGCTCTGGGTGAGAGCCGGTACCGGGCTGCGAACCCTGTACCTACCAGCCTTATGTCCGATGGCTTAACCACAACACCACAAGTCGGCTAACATATGGCGGCTATATACAATGGCAATGAAACTTGTAAAATGTATATTGCTTCTATAGTCAGATCGTTTGGAATATCCATTGATAGCAAAAACATATGAGATTATTAAAATTATAATTTTTGTGCTTCGCAAACGAACATAAGATGATGAAGCGAGATTACGGTTTTGAAATATGTGCAACATGTTCATTTTTACATTTACTTGAATAATCGTCATACATTTACATCATCATTTAAAAACAGAATTTTTTATATAGCAATTATTATTATTTACAAATCAATTCAAATAATTAATGATAAAGCGAGATTACGGTTTTGAAATATGTGCAATATGTTCATTTTTACATTTACTTGAATATTCGTCATACATTTACATCATCATTTAAAAACAGAACTTTTATATAGCAATTATTATTATTTACAAATCAATTCAAATAATTAATAATAAAGCGAGATTACGGTTTTGAAATATGTGCAACATGTTCATTTTTACATTTACTTGAATAGTCGTCATACATTTACATCATCATTTAAAAACAGAATTTTTTATATAGCAATTATTATTATTTACAAATCAATTCAAATAATTAATGATAAAGCGAGATTACGGTTTTGAAATATGTGCAATATGTTAATTTTTACATTTTCTTGAATATTCGTCATACATTTACATCATCATTTAAAAACAGAACTTTTATATAGCAATTATTATTATTTACAAATCAATTCAAATAATTAATGAGAGTAATTTAAGGTATTATCGTTGTGTGACTAAATATTTTCGATGCATACATATCATGTCTTCCCTTCAATTAATTCTCTTCTACTGTACACATTATTACTCGTTCTAGACAGTGCACCACGAGTGGTATATCAAAAGCCGTGGTATGTGCTACTGTGTCTGTGTGATGGTGCATATAAAAGATCCTTTGCTACTAATGAGAAAATGTAGCGGATTTCCTCTCTAACTGACCGGTCTCGGTGGCGTCGTGGTTAGGCCATCGGTCTACAGGCTGGTAGGTACTGGGTTCGGATCCCAGTCGAGGCATGGGATTTTTAATCCAGATACCGACTCCAAACCCTGAGTGAGTGCTCCGCAAGATTCAATGGGTAGGTGTAAACCACTTGCACCGACCAGTGATCCATAACTGGTTCAACAAAGGCCATGGATTGCGCTATCCTGCCTGTGGGAAGCGCAAATAAAAGATCCCTTTCTGCTAATCGGAAAGAGTAGCCCATGTATTGGCGACAGCGGATTTCCTCTCAAAAATCTGTGTGGTCCTTAATCATATGTCTGACGCCATATAACCGTAAATAAAGTGTGTTGAGTGCGTCGTTAAATAAAACATTTCTTTCATATTTCTTAAAGCAGAGAGTGATTGCAACCAAAACTCTCATCGATGATGCCAGGAAGTTAACCGTGTTACTGGCATTCAGTCTCACATTACTGACATTCAATCTCACATTAATGACATTCAATATCACATTACTGACATTCAACCCCATATTTCATCTTTGTACATTATACAGATATTACGATATAAATAGTGGCTGAAATTTGGTCTACAATACCAAATATTGCCTTATTTCTTTTCCTCTGTATATTTAATATGGTATATTTAAACGGTTGATTGGATAAATGAGAGCTAATTATATTTGGTTATTTCGGTTAATATGCACCTATATGTAGACATTACTGTTATTTTCTATCATTTGTTATGTTAAAAATTGATACATCACAGGTCGAGCAATCTAGAGAAGGACCTGGTAACGTGGGGATAGCCAGAACAGTTTTAGAAAGTTCTGCTTTCTTGTCATCCAAGCAATCTCGCGTAGGGCCCATAAATGGGGGTGGGTGGCCAGATTGGAGAAAGAAAGTAGAGGTGCGAAGCGTAAATAAATTTATGTAACACATAGGTGCGTCACGCTATATTTTTAACAAGATATTTTGATTCTTTGGTATCATATCCCTATCTATTCATTATACATTTTTTGGGTCTAAAATCAACCATTTACGAGATATAGGGCCTGGAAGTTTGTTTTGGCGGCCATATTGGATTTATGCTAATTAGCACTTTTTCCGGTGCCAGATTTTAGATGTAATGTTCGGTGGGGTCATCTTAACAATATATATATATAATCCAGATACCGACTCCAAACCCTGAGTGAGTGCTCCGCAAGGCTCAATGGGTAGGTGTAAACCACTTGCACCGACCAGTGGTCCATAACTGGTTCAACAAAGGCCATAGTTTGTGCTATCCTGCCTGTGGGAAGCGCATATAAAAGATCCCTTGCTGTCTGTCGTAAAAGAGTAGCTTATGTGGCGACAGCGGGTTTCCTCTAAAAACAGTGTCCGAATGACCATATGTTTGACGTCCAATAGCCGATGATAAGATAAAAAATCAATGTGCTTTAGTGGCGTCGTTAAATAAAACAAACGTTGTTCCTCTCTAAGACTACATGTCAAAATTACCAAATGCTTCACATCCAATAGCCGATGATTAATAAATCAATATGATCTAGCGGTGTCGTTAAACAAAACAAACTTTAACTTTAACTGTACAATTGATTGGTAGTTTTAACAAAAAAACTGCGCTGACAGATAACTCAATTTTAGTGATCTCCTAAAACTAAATTGCCTACGACTGAGTAGGAGTAAGCACGACTAAACTGCGTGAAGGTCACCCTCCAGAGACCGGTTCCAGCCAACATCCACGAACCAACCCACTAATCCAACAAAACAAACAGCTATTATTGTACCCTGAATTGAATAATTACAGTGGGTACCAGGCGCCTGTGCAGCAAATTGTGCATCGAAGCTTGTAACATTTCATTCCTTTCATCTGATCTTCGCGCTTATATTCAATTACATTTGAAGCACGTTGTCCTGGGCATATACATTAGTTATCTTGTCTAGGGCAATCTTTACAGATTAGTTGTTACTGACGATGAATTCGGTACACTGACCTTACACGTTTCCAGTGGGATGTAAAAACTCCATATGTTTTGTCATTCATTCAATCATTCAGTTATAGTTATTTGAGTGCTTATAATTCAATTAAGGTTCAAACACGCTGTCCTGGGTACACATCTCAGATATCTGGGCTGTCTGTCCAGAACAGTGGGTTAGTTGTTAGTTCGTTTATAGTTAATGAGCGAGAATAGATATACTTGTTCTGGGTTGGGATCGATCCCCGTTGGTGGACCCATTTGGCTATTTCTCGTTCCAGCCAGTGCTCCACAACTGGTGTAACAAAGGTCGTGGTATGTACTATCCTGCCTGTGGGATGGTGCATTAAAGGATCCCTTGCTGCTAATCGAAAAGAGTAGCCCATGAAGTGGCGACAGCGGGTTCCCTCTCTCAATATCCGTGTGGTCCGTAACCACATGTCCGACGCCATATAACCGTAAAACAAAATATGTTGAGTGCGTCGTTAAATAACACATTTCCTTCCTTGTTCTGGGTTGGAGCCGGCATCAGAAGGCGAACCCAGTACCTACCGGCCTTAAGTCCAATCACTTAACCACTACACCACTGAGGCCGTGGTATGTATTGTCCTGTGTATAGAAAAGCACACATAAAAGATCCCTTGCTTCTTTATAGTTAGGTGTATCCTATGTGGTGGTGGCAGGGGGCTTACTCTCTTCCTCTCTATCGTCCAAATGTTGAAATAACGATACGTTAGATACCGAACAGCCGTAGACACCAAACATTCCTTCCTTCCTTCCTTCCTTCCTTCCTTCCTTCCTTCCTTCCTTCCTTCCACGAATGGTACAACAAAGGCCGTGGTATGTATTGTTCAATGTATAGAAAAGCACACATAAAAGATCCCTTGCTTCTGTATAGTTAGGAGTAGCAACTGGTTTCCTCTCTTTCTCTCTCTCGACCATATGTCGGATTAACCACATGTTAGACACCAAATAGCCGTATGATATTTCCATATACGTACCGTTTTTGACACCCAAGTGCTGATGTGTATTTTTGTGATGGGATGTAGTTCAACATTCATTCATTCATACATTCGTTCGTTCGTTCATTCATTCATCCGTCCGTTCGTTCATTCATTCATTCATCCGTTCGTTCGTTCGTTCATTCATTCATTCATTCATTCGTTGTGTCATTCATTCGTTCGTTCGTTCGTTTGTTCGTTAATTAATTAATTAATTAATTAATTCATTCATTCATTCATTCATTCATTCATTCCAAATTGCGATAGTTCAAAATGTGTCAAGGTGGAGTTAAGAAAACATTCCTTTTCTCTCCATTCTTCGCGGTGGTGTTCCATTTAGCCGAGGCTCCAACATGTCTCACTCGCATGGATAGATTCATGGAAACAAAATTTAGTTTCATCTAACAAGAACCGTCTTGATTAAATACGTCCAGCGGTATTTAAAACGGCCGGCGGCCTCCCTATATCGAATGTGTTGCGTATGCATAATTGTAAACCTTGCGTGTTTCGAATTACATGTGGAAACGTGTCAACATAAAACCAGCGCTGTCAGACATTGGTAAGGAGCAAGTTTTAAGTAAATACTCGGTGAATTTAATAACTTCCAGAAATCCACGCTCTCTGCTTACTGACACAGTCTTCGTGATATATATTATATTTAGGTAGTTCAAGAATGGATTAGTTTTATAATAGGGCCCTCACGTTCAGTATTCGCCCATGCATGTGGCACACACATAACACGGGCGGATCCAGAGGTGGGGTAAAGGGTGAGCGATCACACCCTTGAATAATAGTCGTACGTTCTCTATATTGAAGATATGTTAATAATACAGAACAACAGAAGTATTCGATGTAACTGTGGATCCCATCTCAAGAACCCCATGTGTAGTTTATATTTCATTTCAACTTATTTTCGTGCTTGTATCCAATTAAGATTCAAGCACGCTGTCCTGGGTACACACCTCCACTATCTGAGCTGTGTGTCCAGGACAGAGGGTTAGTTGTTAGTTGTTAGTGGTTGGTGAGTGAGAAAAGGGTGTAGTGGTCTTACACCTACCCACTGAGTCGTTAAAACTCGCTCTGGGTGGGAGCCGGTACCGGGCTGCGAACCCTGTACCTACCAGTCCAATGACTTAACCACTACACCACCGAGGCAGGTGTAGTTTATAAATAGTTATCTCTTGCTTTCCTAACAAATATGATGAATTGTGTGCTGAAATGTAGATTTGTTGCACAGTTTGTCGGTATAGATCAATGCTGTGGGGGCTAAATATAACACAGGCTCAACCTCGCCGTGTACGTTGCTGTATAGAAAACCGTCATCATTTAAACGACTTTGAGCTAAGAGTCGAGCAACAGGCCGTTCTTTTTAGATCACTAGTGAGTCCCAAATTTGAAGTGTGCCCAGGACAACAAAATTACAATGAAACAGTGTATGCAGATTATCCCCACACTTTGACTGCTACTACGAGAAATGATGAAATATTTAAACTTTGACATACACACAAAAAAAGATTTGTTTTGTTTAACGACACCACTAGAGCACATTGATTGTTTATTAATCATCGGCTATTGGATGTCAAACATATGGTCATTTTGACAGTCACAGAGAGGAAACCCGCTACAGTAGCAAGGTATCTTTTATCTGCGCCATTCCACAGACAGGATAGCACATACCACGGCCTTTGATATACCAGTCGTGGTGCACTGGCTGGAGTGAGAAATAGCCCATTGGGTTCACTGACAGGAATCGATCCGATACCGACCGCTCATCAAGCGAGCGCTTTACCACTGGGCTACGTCCCGCGCCTCCATCATTAATAACAACAACCCTTTAGTACTGGCTCTGATATTTACAATGAATGTTTTCACAAACTGTAAATGTCTGCTAACGTATTTTGAGTAAGCTGGCGGGCAATCTGCAGTCGACTTGAGTTCGTTGTTACTTATTTTAAGGCTATATTGCTATCACAATGGCTTTGAGGGTTTTTCACGTTATTGTAACGCACATCGAATTAACAATTACGCTCAACCATTGCTAAATGCACTAAAACAAACAAATTGACAAGAACGGACGGACAATAACACATATTTAATAATAAAGATGTGAAAGATTATGAACGATTTGAACAAAATGTATTTATCCACAGAATGTAGTTTACGGTATTTCATGTATTAGATTACCCGTATTTCCGTACTGTCCCCAAACACCAACAACCAGAAATTCTTTCATTTAGATATTGTGTATCATCTATGCGTCGTGTTTCATCTGGGTCCTATAGGGCTCATTTCATATAGCTGACATGTTTCATCAGGTTTATTAGTATTAAAATATAGGTCACATATTTCATCTAGGTCCTATAGGGCTCATTTCATATAACTGACATGTTTCATCAGGTTTATTAGTATTAAAATGTAGGTCACATATTTCATCTAGGTCCTATAGGGCTCATTTCATATAACTGACATGTTTCATCAGGTTTATTAGTATTAAAATATAGGTCACATATTTCATCTGGGTCCTATAGGGCTCATTTCATATAGCTGACATGTTTCATCAGGTTTATTAATATTAAAATGTAGGTCACATATTTCAGCTAGGTCCTATAGGGCTCATTTCATATAGCTGACATGTTTCATCAGGTTTATTAGTATTAAAATATAGGTAACATATTTCATCTAGGTCCTATAGGGCTCATTTCATATAGCTGACATGTTTCATCAGGTTTATTAGTATTAAACTGTAGGTCACATATTTCATCTAGGTCCTATAGGGCTCATTTCATATAGCTGACATGTTTCATCAGGTTTATTAGTATTAAAATGTAGGTCACATATTTCATCTAGGTCCTATAGGACTCATTTCATATAGCTGACATGTTTCATCAGGTTTATTAGTATTAAAATGTAGGTCACATATTTCATCTAGGTCCTATAGGGCTCATTTCATATAGCTGACATGTTTCATCAGGTTTATTAGTATTAAAATGTAGGTCACATATTTCATCTAGGTCCTATAGGGCTCATTTCATATAGCTGACATGTTTCATCAGGTTTATTAATATTAAAATGTAGGTCACATATTTCAGCTAGGTCCTATAGGGCTCATTTCATATAGCTGACATGTTTCATCAGGTTTATTAATATTAAAATGTAGGTCACATATTTCATCTAGGTCCTATAGGGCTCATTTCATATAGCTGACATGTTTCATCAGGTTTATTAGTATTAAAATGTAGGTCACATATTTCATCTAGGTCCTATAGGGCTCATTTCATATAGCTGACATGTTTCATCAGGTTTATTAATATTAAAATGTAGGTCACATATTTCAGCTAGGTCCTATAGGGCTCATTTCATATAGCTGACATGTTTCATCAGGTTTATTAGTATTAAAATATAGGTAACATATTTCATCTAGGTCCTATAGGGCTCATTTCATATAGCTGACATGTTTCATCAGGTTTATTAGTATTAAACTGTAGGTCACATATTTCATCTAGGTCCTATAGGGCTCATTTCATATAGCTGACATGTTTCATCAGGTTTATTAGTATTAAAATGTAGGTCACATATTTCATCTAGGTCCTATAGGACTCATTTCATATAGCTGACATGTTTCATCAGGTTTATTAGTATTAAAATGTAGGTCACATATTTCATCTAGGTCCTATAGGGCTCATTTCATATAGCTGACATGTTTCATCAGGTTTATTAGTATTAAAATGTAGGTCACATATTTCATCTAGGTCCTATAGGGCTCATTTCATATAGCTGACATGTTTCATCAGGTTTATTAATATTAAAATGTAGGTCACATATTTCAGCTAGGTCCTATAGGGCTCATTTCATATAGCTGACATGTTTCATCAGGTTTATTAATATTAAAATGTAGGTCACATATTTCATCTAGGTCCTATAGGGCTCATTTCATATAGCTGACATGTTTCATCAGGTTTATTAGTATTAAAATGTAGGTCACATATTTCATCTAGGTCCTATAGGGCTCATTTCATATAGCTGACATGTTTCATCAGGTTTATTAATATTAAAATGTAGGTCACATATTTCAGCTAGGTCCTATAGGGCTCATTTCATATAGCTGACATGTTTCATCAGGTTTATTAGTATTAAAATATAAGTCACATATTTCATCTAGGTCCTATAGGGCTCATTTCATATAGCTGACATGTTTCATCAGGTTTATTAGTATTAAAATGTAGGTCACATATTTCATCTAGGTCCTATAGGGCTCATTTCATATAGCTGACATGTTTCATCAGGTTTATTAATATTAAAATGTAGGTCACATATTTCAGCTAGGTCCTATAGGGCTCATTTCATATAGCTGACATGTTTCATCAGGTTTATTAGTATTAAAATATAGGTAACATATTTCATCTAGGTCCTATAGGGCTCATTTCATATAGCTGACATGTTTCATCAGGTTTATTAATATTAAAATGTAGGTCACATATTTCAGCTAGGTCCTATAGGGCTCATTTCATATAGCTGACATGTTTCATCAGGTTTATTAGTATTAAAATATAAGTCACATATTTCATCTAGGTCCTATAGGGCTCATTTCATATAGCTGACATGTTTCATCAGGTTTATTAGTATTAAAATATAGGTCACATATTTCATCTAGGTCCTATAGGACTCATTTCATATAGCTGACATGTTTCATCAGGTTTTATATTAGTATTAAATGTTGGTCACATATTTCATCTAGGTACTATATTAAATTTTTATCTTTGTGATAAATGGGCTACTCTTTCCGAATAGCAGCAAGGGCTATTTTATATACAACATCTCTAGTATTAATGTAGGTCATATAGTTCATCTAGGTAGGCTACTATATTAAATTTTTATTTTTATGATACATGGGCTACTCTTTCCGAATAGCAGCAAGGGATATTTTATATGCCACGTCGCACCGGTTAATAGGAGATCTAATATTGATTTCAATTCTCTATTTCCTCTCTTTCTTATATAATGCTAAATCATCAGTTCCCTTTTGACGCAGATGACTTTAGTTTCAACATTAACAGATGACAGAGAGCACTTTGATGCAATATGATGCTTGTTTTCAACCCATCTCAATGGCAAGATCGCCAACGTTATGCGCAGTTGCACGAGCTGGGGCCTAATTCACAAAGCTCACTTAGGCTCTGCTAGATAACAAAGCATCCTCTTTGCACGTCTTTTAGCATTGAACTGCGAGCTCGCAAAGTTACGAGATTTTAGTGAATCAGGCCCCAGGGCCCATATTTTCGAAGCCATCTTAGCGTTACGAAATCGTAAAACCGTCGTAGGTTGTGACGTCACTACAGCACACGCCATAGTGACGTCATAGCTTACGATGATTTTACGATTTCGTAGGCTAAGATAGCTTCAAAAATATGGGCCCTGCTGGGCCCATATTTTCGAAGCTATCTTAGTCGTACGAAATCCTATAATCATCGTAGGGTGTGACGTCACTACAGCGCACGCCATAGTGACGTCATAGCTTACGACGATTTTACGATTTCGTAGGCTAAGATTGCTTCGAAAATATGGACCCTGGTTCGTAAACTGTACGTGAATATTTTGAAAAAGCCACAAAACTGTGACAGATTTCTTTCGTGGCTCGGTGTGGAACATCCATTTAAACCATCAACACTGAAGTCAGCAATCCTACTTAGGTGCTCCGATCGACTTATATCATAATAATTTTAAAGTTTTCAAATCATGTCGGAACATGCATACCTGAAAAAGGACAGGATTTAGCGCAGATGGACTTAACAAATATTTAATAAGTATTTAAAATATATTAAATTATGTACGACTAAAATATTGATCTTTATAGCGGGGTGGCCTTAACACCGGGGTAGTCGTAGGTGGGGTTTTACTGTATTTTTAACAAAAGTTGAAACAATTGCAAACAAATAAAACTTAGATAAACTTAACGAAATTTTCGATTCTATCTCTGCTTTAAATATTTTTCTCTCTAATTATAGTTCAAAGATTAGGAAAAAATTGTTTAAAAATTAAAATGAAAACAAACAATCAAGCAAAACCCAAAAGAGTTGAGATGCTGTTAACAAAATAGCATGTTTTTGCTTTAGCGCAATGCGTTCACGAGATTCAATTTGAACTTGGAATGCCTTCTGTTTGCAGATTTCATAAGAACTGGTCAAGGCAAACACTCTATCCCTAAATCGAAATGTAGTTTCTAATTTCGTAACATCCATTATAATCTTCGTGTTGTATGGCTGTAGAAAATGACCGTAACCGATTTAGGAGAGATAATGTTAAGTGTAATATGAAAAGTAATTATTGTTATCGTCTGACAACGAGATTAACCCGGGACGTTTGTACAATTAAGACACGGGGCGTGCTAACTACAAATAATTCAAATATTTGCTGACACGCTGATAATCTATAACGACCTGGAGCAGTCCCACAACAATTTACTTTTTTTTTTTGTAAAGGATGTAAAAACTAATACCAAAACTAAAACAGTCCTGAATTCCCAGGGTCGAGTACATGAATAATAACTTCCCATATATATACTGATGGAAAGAAATAAAGTATCACACAGACACTTAGAGCAGAGACCGGCCTCGGTGGCGTCGTGGTTAGGCCATCGGTCTACAGGCTGGTAGGTACTGGGTTCGGATCCCAGTCGAGGCGTGGGACTTTTAATCCAGATACCGACTCCAAACCCTGAGTGAGTGCTTCGCAAGGTTCAATGGGTAGGTGTAAACCACTTACACCGACCAGTGATCGATAACTGGTTCAACAAAGGCCATGGTTTGTGCTATCCTGCCTGTGGGAAGCAACACTTTTTAACTTCCTTGTAAAGAAAGTTTATTTAACCATTAATTAGTATTTTTATCTAATCAAATATATAAACGTTTTTATTTTTATTTTTACTTTTACTTTCTTTTTACTAACACTCTCCCCACCCCTCTCGTTGTGAGCACAGTTTCTGGCCCTAGTCAGAAATCGTGCTCGCAACGAGCGTGCTTGAACATTAAATTGATATAAGCACGTTAATTCCCGACATCTGACCTGACTGTCATGTGTGGGCATACATACATACATGTGGGAAGCGCAAATAAAAGATCCCTTGCTGCTAATCGGAAAGAGTAGCCCATGTAGTGGCGACAGCGGATTTCTCTAAAAAATCTGCGTGGTCCGTAACCATATGTCTGACGCCATATAACCGTAAATAAAATGTGTTGAGTGCGTCGTTAAATAAAACATTTCTTTCTTTCTTTCTTAGAGCAGAGAGTGATTGCAACCAAAACTCTCATCGATGATACCAGGAAGTTAACCGTGTTACTGGCATTCAGTCTCACATTACTGTCATTCAATCTCACATTAAATACATTCAATATCACATTACTGACATTCAACCCCATATTTCATCTTTGTACATTATACAGATATTACGATATAAATAGTGGCTGAAATGTGGTCTACAATACCAAATATTGCCTTATTTCTTTTCCTCTGTATATTTAATATGGTATATTTAAACGGTTGATTGGATAAATGAGAGCTAATTATATTTGGTTATTTCTGTAAATATGCACCTATATGTAGACATTACTGTTATTTTCTATCATTTGTTATGTTAAAAATTGATACATCACAGGTCGAGCAATCTAGAGAAGGACCCGGTAACGTGGGGATAGCCAGAACAGTTTTTAGAAAGTTCTGCTTTCTTGTCATCCAAGCAATCTCGCGTAGGGCCCATAAATGTGGGTGGGTGGCTAGATTGGAGAAAGAAAGTAGAGGTGCGAAGCGTAAATAAATTTATGTAACACATAGGTGCGTCACGCTATATTTTTAACAAGATATTTTGATTCTTTGGTATCATATCCCTATCTATTCATTATACGTTTATTGGGTCTAAAATCAACCATTTAGGAGATTTGTTTTGGCGGCCATATTGGATTTATGCTAATTAGCACTTTTTTCGGTGCCAGATTTTAGATATAATGTTCGGTGGGGTCATCTTAACAATATATATATATATATATATATATATATATATATATATATATATATATATATATAAAGAATTGACCGCAATTATATTTTGGTTTATGCACACTTTCGTATGACCCGCTACGGTCAAATCTTATAATTAAATTTATATGCATACTTTAACAATACATAATTGAATTTATTTTGTTTAGCTTTAAATACGCCTGTAGTATTGTTTGTGTAAACTTCATTGATACTTATGTTGCGTAAGAATGCGAACGTTCATTCACTATCATTTGAATCAGGTGATTTTTTTTTAAATGATGTCATTTCCTCTAGCTGCTGTGCATTTTTACGGATCGTTTAGTTATATTGGAAGGAATTGTCCTATTCGTGTTTAGTTTATATTTTATGAAAGTGAACGAAGAGAACGTGTCTAACATTTATGTTGTTGGTTGAACCGTTTAATTTTCGCCAACAGCTGTAGAACATCGCTTACAAGTAAGTTACAGAAGTGAAGTTTCCTATATGATTTCTTTGGCCACCGACCGAGTCTCATGTCATGATTAGCGAAGAGGTTGGGGTTTTTGGGTGTGGGTTTAAAAAAAAAAAAATCAATGCGTATATAATATATATCTACATGTCTACTCTGCTACAGCATTTTCCATTAATTTATCGTATACATTTTTTGCAGCTTTCACGTGTGTTTTCTTCAAAATATCTAAATATGATTGCCAGAATAATCCGGCTTGTTGCACAAAAGTAGTGCGAGTCAGTGGGGGGGGGGGGGGGGGGGGGTGGTAGTAGGCGTGGCTTAAATTTTTTCGGTTCATCGAGATATGAACGAAAAAAAGTAAGCACCTCTGGACCAGTCAGATTGCCGTAAAGTGTACAGAGGCAAAGAAAATTTAATTATATATATATATATACCAGCACACTAAACTCCAAGAATGAACTCGTATCAGCATGTCGACACAGACGCAAATACCTTCTGTGCGCATACCACACATCACCTATAGACCTGCATAGTGACGTAACCTCGACGTCACAGAGTCCATTACGTCATCAGCTTTCCGTTGACGGTGTAATTAAATCTACATCTGATGAGTGAGAGCAATTCAACTCTCTCACGAAACAAGCCTGTCATGTAGAGAAAAACATACACTTTTTAACTATATATATAATTATATATATATACCTTCTGTTGCAATTTGTTCTAGGTTCGGTCATATTTTTACTGGACTATTATTCCTGTAGAGACTTGTATTAAATTGAATCGAATTTCTGGACGAGTCCGTGTATTTTTGTTTTACAGTGGACTGCATGCTAAGGCAATTGCGGTAATGTTATTGGAAGAACAACATTGTACATGTACGTATTTGTCGAAATATAGTCTGTAACATTTTCAAATCAAGTCACTATTTCTGGACGGACGGACGGATATATATATATATATATATATATATATATATATATATATATATCGTTAAAAAGTGTATGTTTTTCTCTACATGACAGGCTTGTTTCGTGAGAGAGTTGAATTATTGCTCTCACTCATCAGATGTAGATTTAATTACACCGTCAACGGAAAGCTGATGACGTAATGGACTCTGTGACGTCGAGGTTACGTCACTATGCAGGTCTATAATATGATTATATATATATAAAAATGATAAAAGAAAACAAGTGTACAGTATATATGTATTTTAAAAAACAATTTAAAGAAATAATGATCCTTTTACATGTTTCAATGTTATCTTCAGAAAGGATCTGCTAAATAACTGCTAAATATATATATATATATATATATATATATAGAGAGAGAGAGAGAGAGAGAGAGAGAGAGAGAGAGAGAGAGAGAGAGAGAGAGAGAGAGAGAGAGAGAGAGAGAGAGAGAGAGAGAGAGAGCGACAGACAGACAGACAGACAGACAGACAGACAGATACACAGACATATAACTATAACTATAACTATACACACATACATACATGCATGCATACATACATACATGCATATATACGTACAGACAGACAGACAGAGGATAGGCAGACAGAGAGCGATACAAAGAGAGACGGACAGGGTGAGATACACTGAAGGAAGAGAGTCTGTCTGTCTTACTCTGTATGTATGTCTTTCTGTAAAAGGACGGCGACAAATGAATAAATGAATGAATGAAAATACACATCGGCCAGTACACGAAGGAAGCGACGAAGACGGAAACCTAGAGAAAGAGAAAGAGAAAGAGATAGATACAGAGATACATACTTTTAGCCATCTGTAAATTACATCTTGGGTTTGTGATGGAGACTAACGTGATATCAGCAGTCCCATTATCGATAACGTTTAGTCACGGAATAAATCTCCCGTGACAATATCCAGACAAGCATAATCAGCGGACAGACAATAGGCAATTATTATATCAACACCATTCCGCCTACTGGCACATGGGAAAACAAAGACATAACGCAATTACAAACGTATATTGTTGTTGTCATTACTCCATAATGGATTTGACTGGAATGGATCGCAAATGCAAATGAAACCAAATATTTTGTTCTCTGGCAGGGAAACAAGATTACTATTAGGGTTATTCTCTGGGTGGAAAATAATAACACATGTCGTCTATTCACCCATACGCTAATTTTTGGAACAATTCATATCAAGGGTTCATCTTGCATATTGTAACAGCATTTACTAAAAGAAAAAGAAAGAAATGTTTTCTTTAACGACGCACTCAACACATTTTATTTACGTCAGACATATGGTTAAGGACCACACAGATTTTGAGAGGAAACCCGCTGTGGCCACTACATGGGCTACTCTTCCGATTAGCAGCAAGGGATATTTTATTTGCGCTTCCCACAGGCAGGATAGCACAAACCATGGCTTTTGTTGAACCAGTTGTGGATCACTGGTTGGTGCAAGTGGTTTACACCTACCCATTGAGCCTTGCGGAGCACTCACTCAGGGTTTGGAGTCGGTCTCTGGATTAAAAATCCCATGCCTCGACTGGGATCCGAACCCAGTACCTACCAGCCTGTAGACCGATGGCCTCCCACGACGCCACCGAGGCTGGGGGGCATTTACTAATGCAACATACAAACAAAATGGAGAAATATATAATTTTGTGCGACATAAATTACTAAAGAATATTAAAGAACGACACGCGATTGCAAGTAAGTTAATGCTGATGGACCAGCCTCAGTGGCGCAGTGGTTAAGCAATTGGACTACGGGCTGGTAGGTACAGGGTTCGCAGCCCGGTACCGGCTCCAACCCAGACCGAGTTCTTAAGGGCTCAGTGGGTAGGTGTAATGCCACTACACCCTCTTCTTTCTCATTAACCACTAACAACGAACAACTAACCCACTGTCCTGGACAGACAGCCCAGATAGCTGAGGTATGTGCCCAGGACAACGTGCTTGAATCTTAATCGGATATAAGCACGAAAATAAGTGAAAATGAATGAATAAGCCATCAGAGATAAGACTGGTAGGTACTGGGTTCGCAGGCCAGTACTGGCTCCCACCCAGAGCGAGTTTTAACGACACAATGGGTACGTGTAAGACCACTACACCCTCTTCTCTCTTATTGACCACTAACCACTAACATCTAACCCACTGTCCTGGACAGACAGCCCAGATAGCTGAGGTGTGTTCCCAGGACAGCGTGCCTGAACCTTAATTGGATATAAGCAAGAAAATACGTTGAAATGAACAAATGCTGATGGTCTATTCTAAATTGTCAAACTATCTGAAGGAGAAAAGTGAAACCCGAATATACTCGAGGATGCAACTATTACAAGAAATGTAGGCATTGACTCAGTCTTTTAATCAATGAACATAATAATATGTTGGTGATAATTATATGATAATAATAAACAATCGATGTCTGTTCGTAATAAGACAGTTATATAATTATATTAATCAGTCAATTAGTATAAAGCACAAGGACAACAACCCATAAATTGTACAATTACATAATACGTAATGTAAATACACCGTTATTGCACTGAAGGTTTCTGCAACTAATTGAGTCCAGTTATATCTAACGAAAATACCATTGGAAACTAAACTCTTTTATTGGTTCTTCATACCAAATTACTATTATTTTATATTACTGCCGTGATTTGGCTGATTACTAACAACGATTTCAACGATTGGTCAAATTAGATTGAGATTCGGCACGTAACTGTGGTCGATAGAGTTCTACATGGTGCACGCTTAACATGTAATTATATTGGAGTCTTGGCATAATCGTAAAAAATAAAGCAAGCTGAGTTCGAGTTACTTACCCAAGACAGTCATAAAAGATAACCAACATTTCTGGTTGCATCTTTGATATGAGTGGAGCTGCGCTGAAATTCAGTATTTTAACACATAACAGCTATTTACACCGACCAAAGCTCGTCGACTAAATGCCTGCATACGAAAATGCATGTAATGGGCTTTCGTGTGGGTGATTTTGTTCCTAATAAATACGTATTTATATAACAATGGTTTATTGTACCGCAAACGGACTTGCTCACTATTTGACGTCGAATATCAAGAACTGAGGGATGTGCCTATGACAACGAGCGCGAGCACTATTGCTCCACAACTGGTATATAAACGGCAACTGTATGCGCCAACATTTTTTAAATTTTAATTTGCTGGACGATGCCACTAGATCACAATGATTAATTAACCACTATTTAATGGAAGAATAAAGGTGCTACATTTTTAAAAATTTTGATGACCAGACTTCAGGTAAATACATTTGTGTGGTGCACACATGAACCTTTTTTTCGCTAGTATATTATAAGCATGGATCATTGGGTTCCACCAAGAGAGATCGATCACATGTCATCCAAGTGCACGGGCAGATACGCACACGTCACAACAGTAATTAATTTTAACTTTATTTCCGTGCCTTTATCCCATTAAGATTCAAACACGTTGGCATGGCCACACACCACATCTATATTTGGGCTGTATGTACATGTATGCCAATGGCTTTAGTTGTTCTTTATTAGTTAATAGTGAGATAGAAGTCGGTATAGTAGCCTCACACACACACACACACACACACGCGCGCACACGCACACGCACACACTCGCACTCGCACACACACACACACACACACACACACACACACACACACACACACACTGAACCAGCAGAACCAGCAGAGCAGATACCGGGATGCGAACCCAGTACCTACCAGCCTGTAATTTGAATTTTATGGCTTAATTACTACACCGCCGAGGCCAGTATGTCGCAAACAACTGCGTTAGCATGCACTTACAATAAACTGCCCAGACCAACGTTTGAGAGATTGGCGTCCTGCTACATTTCATGGAAGGCCTATTTGATTATTTCTCTACACGTTGTTGATTGCGCCGCAATAAAATGTACGGAACAGTCAATTAGTGTGGACAACAAAGCAGCACTAAATTTCAGTCTTATCGACAACATATGTGATGTTCGAATGCAATTAAAGATTTTTGTCTCCGCCAAGACCACTTAGGTATTCATCACTACTTTCATCTATATTCGTGTCTGGGGTTTCTGATCAGCTGTAGTGGTCAGTTGGGTAAACATGCGGCTCAGGTGATTGCCCGACATCCACCAGACGAAAACTACCGTACATCCTTATACAGAAACAGACGTGACGGGTTTTTAAAAATTATTTTTGAAAAATTCGGATTCCTTCCGAAACCTGAGGCTGTTCTATAATCTGCCATTTATTGAGTTCTGGCTTTGTCAGATTCGTCGCATATCTTTTGTGTCCACTAACTATCGTCTGGTATTTTGTCATCCATTGCAGATTTAATTGGTCGTAACTGGTGATTTTTACTTATCATTTCTTTATTCAGCAATTCTTTATAAATTATTAGAAACTTTTTTGTTTAGGGATATCACCGCTTACAAAAAACAACGAAAGTCGTAGTGTTCATCATTAAAATCATTTATCTTGGGTGCCAAATAATATATATACACAACCTTTACAGCTGGCGATATCAGTACGATCGATTCATTTGAAGAAAATGGAAATAAAAAGAGCAAAAACATTTTTATCCCACATTAGGGGATCAATTTTAAAAATCTTTATTATTTTTTAAATATATATCTTAAAAGCTTTATTTAAAATAATAATATAAAAACGTAATCGGTTCAGCAAACGAATGCTCGTGAACGTCAGACGGACAATATCTCTGGTTCAACTAACGGTACATAAAAGATAAGTCAGCTTGTACATCGTACACACATTTTGTACAGATACTGATGGGCAAAATAAGGGGTGAGTCTTTCCACAAAGTCGACCAACACACAACGATATACGGTAACCAAGCTTTCCTCCTTTTATTTATTTTTGTTTGCCTTTTTATTGTTATCTTATTCGAAGGGGGAGGGTGGTGATCGCGCAGCCGCCCTCCTTTAATTTTCACCTAGCGAGAACACTGTGTATATATTGTTCCATTGTTCAGGGTTTTTTCGCACTTCTGTTTAGCAGCTGGAGAAGACACTATATACTGTTTCCTGGGTCTTCACGCATTGTACACCTAGTTGTTGTAGGTATCAGTATACCAAATATCATCTCAACGGGTCAAAGGTCCAAGTGAACCTAACTTTAAACATCACATTAAATACGACCATGCCTTCCATTGGGGAAATATGTGACAGAACTTGGATCATAAAATGTTGTTTCATCTGTTCAGTAAATACCTGTAATTTGATGATGATTTCATCTGTTCAGTAAATACCTGTAATTTGATGACGATGCTCATAGAGCTTGGTGCATGTACAGCCATTTCCTTTCGGTTTCCATGCTTATGGTTATGCATAGCTTCTGTACTCTGACTTCAGTGGACTTGGTTTGAGTTTGGAGTTTTCCTTCTCCGAGGAGAGTTTCTTTACTAGGATTCTAAGCCTCTCCAGCCCAGTTTTGATTTTGGAGTTTGCTTCTCCTAGACAGTTGTCCTCTGTCTGTCCGGTCCATATTAGTCTAGTCTCTACCCTTTGACCAGTCCAGTTTGGGTGACCCTACCAGGAGCTGATGCTCCAGCTGACATAGCTCTCCGAGTCAATGAGACATGCAAGCTTCCTCACCACGCCAAGGAATGGACCATGAGATAGACCTGTAATTTAACTAGTATCAATGCACCAATAACATACAGGAAGTATGTGTGGGGTCCTACTAACGTTAGGATGACAGTGTTTTTTTTGTGCAGAACAAGGATAGTCCAAAACGCTTCCCGTTATATCTGAAAGAAGCAGCTTGCCTCCCTCCATCTCCTCCCCCCCCCCCCACCCAATTTGCATGATTTACTTCAAGGTTTGAGGGATTATAGTAGCTATATTCATGGTATACATGTTGACTGAAACGTTGCGCATAGCAGTTTTAGACAAACAGACCAAGTACTGTTCTATTTACGTACTATAATACTACAGTATATTTGCTAACTTATACTGTCAAGATGCATCTCTGTTTGTATGCGCAACCCCTGCAATTAAGAAAATGTCCACGGCAAAACAAAAAAAAACACAACAAAAAACTGCCATTGAAAACTCCACGGCATTGCCAATTGATGTGGGCAATTGTAGCGGTTGTATGCGATATTCTTTTATGTTCATTCAGATACCATCCCTGTGTTCAGCTACATAAAACGATGCTAACGTTCGCGAACTATTTGACCCCCCCCCCCCCCCCCCCCCCCCCCCCCCCCCCCGATTTAACGTGAAACGCATGAACCACTTCGGCGAACGTTATTCTGCTCTGTCTGTCTAAACGCAGCAATAGTGTATCCGGTTGCTACTGAACACCTTTACACAACGATTTACGGTCTTAAGCCAAATACGTAAGTGAAGATGTTAAATAGAGATTGGATCTTTCCTTGGGCACTTGGCACCTTTCTTGGTAGGTATTCACTACTGATAAGAACTCTGTAATTTTGTGAAACTGGGTCATCCTGAACTAAATTACAAAATGTTTACACCCAGTATTTGATTCACCTTGTTGAATGCTTGGATAATTGGAATAATGACAAGACTGGATTGGTTGTTTAACGATACGTCATCACGATGCTTTCATCAGTTGTTATTTAGTTATTTTTTAAACTTGTAATTGCTATAGAAAATGACAGAAAACCCCCAGCATTTTTTCCATTAGCAACAAGGAGTCTTTTTTTTGTTGTAAGTAGATTAATGCAATGCTGTGCTCTTTGTTTACTGGGACGGGTAGAGCGCTTGATTGACGTGTCAACGTCGTAGGAACAAGCCGTCTCAGTGGATTCATTCTCTGATAAGGGTTTTCACCGTTCCAACCAGTATCCATACGACTTGCATACCAAAGGCCGTGGTACGTGCTGTCCTGTTTGTGGGAGGAAAATCCTCTGCTACTAATAGAAAAATCTAAGATTTCGTGTTAAAAATTACCAAATGTTTGACATCCATTAGTTGATTATTGAATTAACGTGCTCTAGTGGTGTCGTTAAACAAAATAAACAGTAACTTTAACTCTTTATATGTAAACTGTCTGGAATGGTTACTGAACTGCTTATATAATATTTTTTGTTAAAAAATATTAACATTTTCATCAAGAAAAAATAATTTGGACGTTTTCTTAAAAAAATATTAACATTTTCATCAAGAAAAATTAATTTGGATGTTTTCTTCAAAAATATTAACATTTTCACCAAAGAAACTGAATTTGGTGTAAGGCAGTAATCTAAGCCGTCTTAGCAGAAGACTGAGTGGATACAGACGGTTAACACACTACGGCCATGGAGAGCCTCAGGGCATTTTAATCATCAAAATCCAACAATTCAGCAAATACATTTTCCAGATGCCAAATGGTGTGCAAATAGTCTAGTGAAATCACATGCACAAGTCACAAACAATGTCACTGGGTCATGTTCAGCGTGTGGTTAAATTATCATTATGGTTGAATGAAAACTACGACGGAACCGTGGGTGTAGATAACTGGATTTCCGTAGATAACAAAAAACTAAAAAAAACAAACAAAAATGTTTAAAATAAAACAACTTGCGTAGAAGGTACGTTTTGATAGGCAGGTGTTCCAAATCCATCAGGAAACCAGTATAAAATTATGATTGATTGGAGAGGCAGTCCAGGCTGCTGGATTGTGTTCCCAGGACAACATGCTTGAACCTTAATTGGATATATTCACGTCCAATACTTATAAATAAGTAATTAAGTAGGCTAAGTGTCAGTAAGTAAAAGTAAGTAAGTAAATAAGAAAGTAATTAAGCAAGTAAGTAAACTAACATGTCCGGATGATCTGATACGGTAGCAGTGGCTATAGCCAGGATTTTATGTTGGAAGGGGCCACCCAAGATGCTTATGAGACTCCCCCTTGTACGGGATTTGTAAAAAATAAAAACAAATCAAACTTAATTTCTTTATTTAAGTTGCATAAAACAAACGAAATTAGCCTAGGTGATTTTGGTATTTCGCAACTATTGTTTTACATTTCCGAGGATACAAACATTAACCTATAATGTAGCATATAATATTGTGAGACACTGACGTCATGACGACGCCATACAAATTGTATGCGTGTGACGTCATTAGAGATTGAGACTGGACTCTAAAAGTTTTATAAGCACAGGCCCTGCAGTTTGAATTGGGTTTTTTCATTTCAACTTATTTTCGTGCTTATATTCAGATAAGGTTCAAGCACGCTGTCCTGGGTACACAGCTATCTGGGCTGTCTGCCCAGACAGTGGGTTAGGTGTTAGTGGTTAGTGAGAGAGAAGAGGGTGTAGTGGTCTTACACCCACCCATTGAGTCGTTAAAACTCGCTCTGGGTAGGAGCCGGTACCAGGCTGCGAACCTTGTGTCCGATGACTTAACCACGACACCACCGAGGTCGGTTTGAAATATTACTATACTTTACTTTCGGAAAAGGAGGCAACTCTCAGTAAATCCAAGTAGGCCTAAGGTCTCACTACACAGTTGACCTCCGGTTGAGAGTTCATTGATGACGGTCCACTACAGTTCCTAATTGAAGCACATGTTATGGTTCACATATTTACTTCCAGGAAATGGTAAAGAATTAAAACAACGTATATGTTTAATGGTAAGCCTTCTGGCTGTATTTTACCCATGCTATTTTGTAATATTGTGCATTGACGTTTTGGGAGATGGGTGTATAGCGCAAGAGACAGCCGGAGTGAATCGGTTAATGAACCACCTGTTTGGACCGGTACTACAGCTTGATGCAGTCATATAGCAAAAAACTGAGACAGAAATGTTCTCAATTTTGGAGTGAAAATAAATGCTTATATAATGTATGTTCGTATGTTGTTAGTGCCAACGAGAACCCGTTCTATTGGCAATCTTCATTTGAAGTTGGGCAATTTAACATGGGTTTCAATGGCAGATGACATCTGTGTAATGAGACCTAAAGATGGCAAAATAACAGAATTATAGAGCCTTTTGGAGCAGTTTTTAAGGCGGGGTGTGCGTGGGGGTGTGTGGGTTGTCAAAATATACAAGCATGTCAGGCGCGATGTAGGGTGTGTATGTGGGGGGGGGGGTGGGGGGGGGGGGGGGGAGGGGGTTCGGCGATCAATCCCCTGCATAAAACGAATTGTTCTTTAAAAAAATATTTTTTTCAGAAGAGCATGAACCGAACCCCGTAGAAACTTTGCTCGTCACAGTCTAGACCCCCCCCTCCCACCTCCGACACACACACACACACACACACACATACATACTGCATATATTTTTTCATACGCAGCTGCATGCTCACATAATCCGACAAGGCGAGCACCGAATGTGCGAAGCCTATGACATCTATTCTAAGAGTGAGAAGAGAAACATAGCTACTCCTAATGTTTAGGGTCAGTAGATCTTTTACAGCTACTTGCTCAGACTAGCGTGTAAACAAACCATGATCGTCACCTAGTATTGTAAACAAGTAATATTTTAGCTATTGTCAGAAAGAGTTATAAGCGCTTTAAATAAAGGCTTCCATCATTATTAAAGACGCCAACCATGTAGTAAACTAACTGACCGTTCAATACAAGCATGAAGTCACAGCTTCGAGTGATGACTTTAAGTACACTCGTGCTTTACATTTATTCGACATTTATGAACCAGTCTATTTTGAACCGCAAGGGTAATAAATGTTTTTGTTGTTTTCTGATAACCTGATGACCTCTGCTATATGGCCCCTGTCTAATGAGGCTTGCTAGATGGACAAGGATTGGCACTCACATGTCCAAAGTCGTCATTAACCTCGTACGACTATCGACCAAGATGATAAATTGAATTCAAACGATCGATACGGAGGGGACTTGAACTCTTTAAATGTAACCGGCTTATCGAATGGACCAACACGCGTTAACTAATACGAAATGTGTTCGCATACTGGTCAGTGCGTTGGGCATTCATTCCTGACAAGCTGAACGTAATGCTCCCAAAATCCAGACAAAATCCGTATGTGGCGCTCGTTTGTTGCCCGTCTTAGAACACGTATGTGGTTGCCACAGATTTCCCTGGTGTGCCAGAAGGGACATCATAATTTAAAAGTACGCCCGACTCATTAAAATTAAATGTCGCCCCGATGTGTTTTATTGATTTTCTTTTTTTGAATCATTAGTTTTACTATGTAATTATGGTTATACTTTTTTGACTGGACACGTCATTCAAAGTGACAAGCTATATCACATGTTCTATGTCTTTTTTGCGGTTTTTCTTGTGTTTTTGTGTTTTGTTTTTGTCTCTTTTGTTTGGTTGTTGTTAGCAGCCAAATTTAGCTTAGTACTAAGGAATCTGCTATTGTAGAGATGCTACTTTTAAGCGAAGTAGGTAATTTTTCAGGGTGCTCACAGATGGTTAATTAAGTTATCAATAATTTAACATTAACTTATTAAAGGGAACAGTACACCAAATTGTGTCTCACATGGTCAAAGTTCGAGGTGCACGCCATCACGCCATCACGTTATTGTAGAGAATTTAGCCAGCCTTAATACAATGGTCGTCTATGTGATTTGATTTGATTTATATGTATTTGGTGGTAATACAATGGCCGTCTGTATTTGTTTGGTGGTATACTGTATAGAGGATTTAGCCAGCCATGATTTACCATAATACCATAGTCGTTTATGTGATTGATTTGGTGGTATACTCCCTATACGTTTCTATATGTGATTTCGATTTGGTGGTATACTCCCTATATGTTACTTAGTATTTAGAGAATTTGATTTAGCCCAGCCATTACCATGGTCAATGGCCAGTAATACTATGTGATTTGATTTGGTGGTATACTCCCTATACGTTGCTATAGAGGATTTAGGCAGCCATGATACCATGATTTGATGCCAGCCAGACATGATACCATGGTTTATGTGATTTGATTTGGTGGTATACGTTGCTATAGAGGATTTAGGCAGCCATGATACCATGGTCGTGTAATTTGATGTGGTGGTATACTCCCTATACGTTACTGTAGATGATTTAGCCAGACATAATACCATAGTCATTTATGTGATTTGATTTGGTGGTATACGTTGCTATAGAGGATTTAGCCAGCCATGATACCATGGTCGTGTGATTTGATTTGGTGGTATACTTCCTATACGTTGCTATAAGAGGATTTAGCCAGCCATGATACCATGGTCGTGTGATTTGATTTGGTGGTATACTCCCTATACGTTGCTATAGAGGATTTAGCCAGCCATGATACCATGGTCGTATGATTTGATGTGGTGGTATACTCCCTATACGTTACTGTAGATGATTTAGCCAGACATAATACCATAGTCGTTTATGTGATTTGATTTGGTAGTATAAACTTCATACGTTACTGTATCTCGGATTTATCTGAGATCTCGCGTAGGGTGTCACATAAACGTGTGTCGGCAGTGTGCCTTAGAAGGAAGAGATCGTATTGAATATTTCATCCTTGACAGCCAATATCTCTAATTATAGTGTTCTGATAAGAATGGATATTTTGTGCTTGTTTTCAACTAAAGTTCATTAAAGCTGTCCCCAGCACGCAGCACTTCTGTATGGCCGAGTCTGACTCGGATAAAGGTAAGCGAAAGGAAACCCTTCGCAGTCATTTGAACTACATTTTACAATCATCTGCTGGTGATCTTTTACGTGCACCTTCCGATATACGGAATTTTACATACCGCTGTTTTTGAAATGCCAGTCATGGCCCACTGGCTGGAATAGTAAAACAAACCAATCGATCCCACAATCAATCGCAAAAAAAAATCTGGTTTTGAGGTTTTCTCAAAACTGTAGAGTATTTATCTTCAATTACCAAGATTGCAGGTTGCACAACGCGTGACTGGTGCTGGTGCGCGCGGAATGATGGAGGAATTTCAGAGAAAACATCCGGTTGGTTTGCAATACGCTTATCATAATAGGCAGAGTTTGTGGAGAAAACATCGCTGCTTTAATATTAGTCCAGATCGGATGGATTTACATTTGTGATGCAATGTTGGGTTCTTTTTTCAACGATCTTCTCATGATGTGTGATTGTCACCGTGATTGAAACTAAACATTGAGTGTCAGGTGCGGACACAGGGGTTTGTGAAAGGGGTGGGGGAGGGGCGGTCATGGTAAGAGACATTTTATTTAGTTCTTTTTGACATCAGCGGGAAAAGCGTGGTGGTGGCGCGCGCCCCTTGGCATCCCCTCTAGAACTGCGCCTGATGATAGTAGCTTAACGCAAGAGACAGAGGAACAGCGGTTGAAGGACATAATATATCAAATTCAAAATTACATAATACAGTGAAGGAAATGTTTTATTTAACAACGCACTCAACACATTTTATTTACGATTATATGGTGTCGGACATATGGTTAGGGACCACGCATCTTTATTGAGAAAAAACCCGCTGTCGCCACTTCATGGGCTACTCTTTTCGATTAGTATCAAGGGATCTTTTTATATGCACTATCCCACAGACAGGATAGAACATACCACGGCCGTTGATGTACCAGTCGTTGTGCACTGGCTGGAATGAGAAATAGCCCAATGGGCCCACCGACGGAGATCGACCCCAGACCGACCGCGCATCGAGCGAGCGCTTTACCACTGGACTACGTCCCGCCCTCTATATAAAACAAGACATAATATGTATCAGAAGGAAATTGTATCATATCCATGTAAGACCTTTTGTGAACTATGTGAGTCATGATACTTATAATACAGTTAGTGTTAGTAACAAATAATACATAGGTACAATAATCTATCCAATTTAATATACAATATTTACAACTCTAAACATATTGCATATTAAACTAAACTAAAACGTATTGAAAATTCCATAGCATTTCCTCATTCCGCTCCCCCTCTTATAATTCCTGATTTTAATCAGACTGTGCCCACACTGATCTGTTTGGACGATAGGAATATCAGCACGTTAATATCTACCAAACCAACCAACCAACCAATCAACAAACAAACTCTAAACAAATACTCTTCTATTTTTCAAATAATATTATCAGAGTTGACTAACGTTTACAATTTCAAAATGCCCTTTTTAAAAAACGAAAACAAAGAAGAAGAAAAAAAAAAGTAGAAAAAAACCCGGTGAAAAAACGGCAAAATAGCAACCACATCCCTTTTAATTACATGTACTCATAATTAATATTGCATCTACATTTTTTTTGTTTTAATAAATAAGCCAGCCAAACATAAGGTAAGAAGACTGAATACTTAAACCCTCGCTGCTACTTCATAATAAGAATAACCCACATCACCAAAGTGGATTTCTTCTGGCATTAACACATTAATTTTTTCAGCCGATTGTACTGCGTGCCTAGCACAGCGTGTTGCACCGTACACGTAATTCTGTGCAGTAATTAGAAGGAGGAAATAAGACTGCCATATGCGGACACACTGCAGAGAAATGTCACTAGTAATGTAAACCAGATATAAAGCCTGGTTGGGTTTCATCATCATCAAACTTAATGTTATTTTGCGTTGTTGTTCTGCAACAGTGCATTAACAATATAAATGCCATCAGAGGTTTGACTGTTAACATCACTGAATTAAACGTATCCGTATGCAAACAAAGACAAGCAAATTTACATTCTACAATTTCTATGTATCTCGCCAATAAAAAATACCAGTGAAAAACCCAAAACAAACAAACAAAACATCCAACAAACAAACATTAAATTGAAAAAGTGTTGTAAAAGCTACACAACACTAAACTATTTTCCCAATAACAAACAAACAGCAAATAAATCCGCGTGCGTGTAAAGGTTTGTATGTGTGTAATTCTGTGGGCGGCCGAGTGCTCGCCTAAGGTGCTTGCGTCTGAGGATCAAACCACCTTCGTTTTTTTTTTTTTCTTTCCTTCCAACCAGTGCACCACAAGTAGTCAAAGCGGGTTTCCTCTGATGAAGGAAGGAACTGTTTTATTCAATGACGCACTCAGCACATTTTATTTACGGTTATATGGCGTCGAACATATAGTTAAGGACATATATTGAGAGAGGAAATCCGCCATCGCCACTTCATGGCCTACTCTTTTCGATTAGCAGCAAGGGATCTTTTATATGCACCATCTCACAAACAGGATAGTACATACCACGGCCTTTGTTACACCAGTTGTGGAGCACTGGCTGGAACGAGAAATAGTCCAATGGGTCCACCAACGGGAGTCGATCCTAGACCGATCGCACATCAGGCGAGCGCTGTACCACTGAGTTACGTCCCACCCCTCCTCTGATGACTACGAGTCAGAATTACCAAATGTTTGACATCTAATAGACGATGATTAATTAATCAGTGTGCTCTAGTGGTGTCGTTAAACAAAACAAACTTTCTGTCCGTCTGATGAGCGTAGTCAAGTAGGGCGGGACGTAGTCCAGTGGTCCAGTGGACCACGTAGTCCAGTGGTAAATCAATCGCCAGATGTGTGGTCAGTGGAATCATTGGGTTATTTTTCGTTTTAGCCAGTGCACCTCGACTGGTATATCAGATGCCGTCGTAAATGCTATCATGTCTGTGGGATGCTATATATAAATTTCCCCATTGCTTTGGAGAAAATGTAGCGGCTTTCCTGTCTAAGAGGATATGTCAAACGACAGCAATACAGTCTTTTAATACACACGAGGGACGATTTGTTATTGCTTGGAACATCTGGGAAAGCTTCCTTCCTATAATACCACATGATTTCCAGCATCAATAAAATAACACATTTTGACGTCAACGACAGTTTCCTGGTGAAATAAAAAAGTGTGACGACATTTTCGTACTAATTTTGTACTATAAGCATAAAACACGAATATATCAGTTAATGCAGACAGAGTTATCCGATTTGCAAAGCAATCCTTCACATTGTGGCACAGACTTCAGTCTTAAAGGGACATTCCTGAGTTTGCTGCATTGTAAGATGTTTCCTACTAATAAACTATTTCTACGATTAAACTTACATATTAAAAATATGTTCTTGTTTAAAATATCAGTGTCTGTATATTTAGTGTGTTTCTGGTCGTCTTAATATTTGTAAGAAGCCCAAACTAGATTTTGTCTTCAAATAATTTCGTACGTACGAAAAAAACAATATTTTAGGAAATAAAATGAAATTTAACCTAGTACAAATATTACAACGATCAGAAACACATCCAAAATACAGCCACTAATATTTTATGCAGAAAAATATATTTGATATGCAATTACAATCGTTAAAAAGTCTCTGTTAGTCGATAACATCTTTTAAAAATTGCAGGAAACTCAGGAATGTCCCTTTAAGGCTTATACAGACTGGATGCAGAGCGTGTGTGCGGTGCGGATCAAACAAATCGAAATATATCAGTTTCAATGAGAGTTAAACTGTTTGTTTAACGACACCATTAGAGCACATGTCAAACGTGGTAATTCAGACACGTAGTCATCAGAGAAAACTAGCTACATTTTTCCTAATGCAGCAAGGGATCTTTCATATGCAATTTCCCACAGACAGGAAAGCACATACCACGGCCTTTGACAAGTTGTTGTGTACTGGTTGAAACGAGAAAAAAAAAACCCAATCACTTGAATAGATCCACCGAGGTAGTTCAGTCCTGCGACGCAAGCACCTCAAGCGACATCTTCATAAATCAAGGCTAATATTCGTTCCTCGTATTCAGCCTTGGTACATGTAGTCAAGATTACTGATATCCACTACTAGCGCCCTCTATTGGAAGAAAATTTGTAACACCGATTATGTCCCTTACACGATGACATCGCTGACCAATCACAGCATCGGTAACATGTGACAATCTTGAAAGCAATATCAAAAATTAACCGCCGAAACATTTTTAAACACTAACCAATATTTTTGACTGTTATAACCGTTTTTGATAACTTAAATCATACTTTACTTAGATTTCACTGTTTAGATTATCAATTTCCGTACATTCGAAGTGTTTTTGGACATCCTGGTGTTTTTAATATCACAAAATGCATTTCTCATATTTTTAAAAACGCACATGCGTCTGAGAAGTAACAGTTATGGTGTCGACGTTTAGTCTATTTTTAGAGGGTGTTTCACCATTTCAAGAAGAAGAAATGTTTTATTTAACGACGCACTCAACACATTTTATTTACGGTTATATGGCGTCAGACATATGGTTAAGGACCACACAGATTCTAAGAGGAAACCCGCTGTCGCCACTACATGGGCTACTCTTCCGATTAGCAGCAATGGATCTTTTATTTGCGCTTCCCACAGGCAGGATAGCACAAACCATTGCCTTTGTTGAACTAGTTATGGATCACTGGTCGGTGCAAGTGGTTTACACCTACCCATTGAGCCTTGCGGAGCACTCACTCAGGGTTTGGAGTCGGTATCTGGATTAAAAATCCCATGCCTCGACTGGGATCCGAACCCAGTATCTACCAGCCTGTAGACCGATGGCCTGCCACGACGCCACCGAGGCCGGTCTTTCACCATTTCAAAGTCACAGACTCATGTTTCACTCAATTGTAACTTTATCCAAATGTATTGTTGGTTTGTAGATTAACTAAACTTAGTGTTAATTTTCATCGGTTGAAACTAGGGTATGTCCCTTTAACATATCGTGACAAACACGACACGTTTCCACGGACGCTGACGCTGCCATCTTTGTTTACAATAACAAGGGAATCTATAAGGAGCGTTGCGATTCGTTGCAATCAGATCTCATCGCATCCAATGAAATTTAAGCATTTCGTGGCACGATTTATTGACGACATGTATTAAGGCTGAATACGAGGAACGAATATTAGCCTTGATTTATGAAGATGCTCAAGCGAGAACTCAACCCAATGCTAGATCGTTCCCCTGTTTCAACGAGAGCGTCTAGACTGGATGCGTGCGATGCGTGCGTCTGAATACGAATGCGGCCAGTCGCATTGAACTAATTGTATATGGTGTAAGTTCAGTCATCCGCTTGTCGCTGACGTCCCCTAGGCGGGATTTTTACGCTACACAGTAAACTGAATTACCACCTCGGGAACCAGCGAAAATAGTTTGCAAACGTTAGCGTAAAACGGCTGGCTGAACTTGGGGCAGATGTATATGCCCAAAACGCAAGCCTCAGACGCATCAAACACAAACGTCAGACCGCTCACACGCGCCGCATCCAATCTATATGAGCCTTTAAATGTCTTCGGTTATGTAAAATAAATAAATAAATAAATAAATGGATGATATTTCTGTCGTCCTCGAGTAAATCACTTAACACGGAAGGAAGGAAGAAAATGGTTTATTTAACGACGCACTCAACACATTTTATTTACGGTTATATGACGTCGGACATATGGTTAAGGACCACACAGATATCGAGACAGGAAACCAGCTGTCGCCACTTCATGGGCCATTCTTCATGGGCGATTAGCAGCAAGAGATTTTTTATATGCACCATCCCATAGACAGGATAACACATACCACAGCATTTGATGTGCCAGTCGTGGTGCACTGGCTGGAGAGAGAAATAGCCAAATGGGCCCACTGACGGGGATCGATTCCAAACCGATCGCTAATCAAGCGAGCGCTTTATCACTGGGCTACGTCTCGCCCCAACTTAACACGGAAGTACGAGATGGAACATAAACCAATGTGTTGTCTTGCATCCTATGGCATGTAATTCCAATTACTGTCGACATGTTGCTCTGATTACTGTTGTCATACCGTTCAAATTGAACCAGATATGGCAAATGGCGCATGCGCTTACTACTGCGATGGCTTACCTTTTGCAGCTGGATATAGCGTAACTCAGCAGTATAATAATGACATAAACGAATTCGAAAATGAAATAATTAAGATGGACATTTATACACATACACATATAAAACCTTCTCTTTTAGTCGTTCGTTTTGTTCGTACCAGTTCTTCGAATCAAAGACAGACACTCAAAATTTCCCGACACAACGGTTTTGTTTTAAAGTGTTTCTATGATTAAATCCAGTTAAGGCACACTGTCCTGGGCACACCTCAACTATTTTGGCTGATGATACTGTGATATTTGCTGAAAGTATTAATAATATGCAAACGTCTTTAAATGTATTTCGTGAGTGTTGTATTAGATGAAAACTAACTGTAAATATGGCAAAGACCAAAGTTGTTGTTTTTGGATCTAAAGGTCGTAGACACCCAGTTTTTAATCTATTCGATAGCATACTAGAAGTAACTGATTGTTATAAGTACCTAGGGTTGTGTTTTTCAAAGAACTGTACATACTCACTGACAAAGAAATGTATTAAAGAACAATCCACTAAAGCTATGTTTTTACTTAAATCTCGAACACGTAACCTCAACTTACCAATTGACTGTCAGCTTAAACTTTTCGACCAGACTATTTTAGCTATTTTACTTTATGGCTGTGAGATATGGGGTTATTGAAAGTGTACAGATACGATTTTGCGAAGTATTCTTGGTGTAAAACGTAGCACACCACTTTATATCAAATATGGTGAGCTTGGAAGGTTCCCACTTGTTGTTTATGTGAAAAGTAGAATGATTAACTATTGGTGTAGGATGTTAAATAGTGATAACAAAAATAAGCTATCCTTTAAAATATACAATGCCCTTTTATCTGATTGTTTCTAGAACACATGCATATAAATGGTTTAATTTTGTAGAAAATATTTTTAATGAAACTGGATTTACTTACGCATGGTTATCTCAAAATTTTGTTAATTATGGAAACGTTAGCGATATTATTCTTGAAAGACTTAAAGACCAGTACTTACAGTTATGGAGAGACAACATTTACCATTCTAGCAAAGGTACTGACTATAGGATCTTTAAAGAAATCATAAATTTTGAACCATATTTATTACTTTTAAATACAAAACATAGGTCTACTTTCACCAATTATCGCACTGCTAATCACAGGCTCCCAGTAGAAGTTGGTAGATGGGAAAATATTCCCAGGTGTGAACGGAAATGTTGTTTATGTCAAGATGATGTTGTTCGTGACGAATATCACTTTCTATTTGAATGCTTTTTTTTTTTTCCGAAATGAAAGATGCAAGTACATACCAAAATATTACTATATAAAACCAAATGCTATTAAATATTATGATCTATTCGGTAGCACGAATATTACTTTATTAAATAATACTTGTAAATTTTTAGATAACATTATAACATTTATGCCCCCACGTTAATCTTGTATTATTATATTATATGTGAAGAACTGCTGTATCGTTATATTGCACATACTGTAACTATGTGCTCATGTATCACTTGTTATGTGATCTGAATGTAAATAAAGATGTGTTCTGTTCTATTCTGCTATCTGCCATGGTCATAAATTACTGATTGGACATATGTTCAAGCTAATATCCAATGAAGGTTCGTTATTGTCACAACCTTAATATATACCTAAGGTGATCTTAGCGCTAAGATCGCTTAGTGGAACAGGGCGATGCCATGAGGAAGAGGAAGAGAAAGAGCGATAGAGAGTTTGTATGTGTGTGTGTGTGTGTGAGAGAGAGAGAGAGAGAGAGAGAGAGAGAGAGAGAGAGAGAGAGAGAGAGAGACAGAGAGACAGAGAGACCGTTTGTGGCACATACACGCTATTAGGGTATTTCAAAATAATTTGTTTTCTAACGACATGACGGCATATTATACCATGTTATTTTTGTTATACAGGTGTATAGTCGATCAGCACTGGTCGATGTACGTAATTGGTATCTGAATTGAGCGTGGATCAGAGATGCAATCACAAGCGATGCTTTTCTTGTAATAATCCTGCTCAGGCTCCATGAACGTTGTGTAGCCCAGTGGTAAAGCGTTCGCTGGATGTGCGGTCAGTCTAGGATAGATCCCTGTCGGTGGACCCATTGGGCTATTTCTCGTTCTGCCAGTGCTCCACAACTTATTGAGATACGAACCCAGTACATAGAAACTCTGAACCAGGACCCCGTTCCACGAAAGAATTGTTGCTAAGGTTAATTGTAATGACTTAATGTGAGTTTTACAACAGGCACCGTAAATTTTACAGCCGTTCCACAAAGCAACCTTACGGTAGTCGTGAGTGCCCCTGTAATGATTAATATATTCTTTGCAAAGAAGTACGAATTAGTTAAATAATAAATTGGTTACCGACTTTTCGGAACATCTTGGATGTGTTCATTGGTATCGGGCATCCATGAAGTAACTTTGTCAGTTTGTATGCCAAGCGAAAATTGCCGAATGCATATTACATGAGAGTTATCTCCCGTATTTCATAAAAAGGTATTTGGTATGTATTAGCTCTATTTTTACACAATAAGTTATTATCTTTCTTGGAAAATTATAAAATCATCATCAAACTGCCATTTGACATCTACGTTAGTGGCTTACAACTGCCTCGTACCTGTTGTAAATTTTCACAGTAATTTACGACGATAGTAAGCTACGCTGTGTCGTGGAACGGGCTGGCGATCGTAGAACAAATTTAAGGTGGCAATAGTAGGTATTTACGGCGATAGTAGTGCTAAGATAGCTTCGTGTAACGGCGCCCAGATGCAGGCCCGTAGGAACGACTTTGGGAGGGGGAGGGGGAGGGCTGAGGAGTGCACTGACGGATCGGGTACAAACTATATCAGATTTTGGTTACAATGGCAAACATTAATGTGATAAAAAAGGCTCATAAGTGGGGGCACGTGCCCCCCCCCCCCCCCCCCCCCCCCCCCGGTTCCTACGGGCCCGAGATGACATAACCATCATACGCTGAGGCCATATTAAACAGCTGCATACACGTTACTAATTAAGTACCATTGAAGCAGTTCCAGTTTGCTGTGCTTTATTTCGTCGAATTAGGTTTAATGTTATGCTGTCGATGGCAAATTATGGTGTAAAAAGAGTTGATGCTTGTATCTAGAGTACAATGTTTAATGTTTAATTAGAGTTGTTTCCCTTTTCGGGATCGACGAAACATTACCTCATTAGGGCCATTCTTTTGTTCCAAGATTAAAAAAAACCCAAAACAAAACAACATTTTATATCTGTAGTCCTTCCCCAGGGAACGCCTTTTTTTTCATACTATGAAATTTAATACACAAGTTATTTATTTCTGAGGTGATTGGGTTTTTTTTTTAAACTCCACACAAATTGTTTTTATTTTTTATTATTTTCAAAACACTTTTACTTTTCTTCTTACGTCGAACAGAAATTATTTTCAAAAAACATTTGTTTGAGGATGGTACGGACTATAGTTTATTTATGCATAGGTTAATATGTATATGCTCTATGTGATATCAATAGCAATTAGACACCTGCAGTGTTTACTACATGCATTGATAATTAACTCTGCATGCTGCTGACTTTTACTCGTATAAGCAACAGATTTTGACATTAAATCGGGCCTGTCTTGTAATTACCTGTTAATAAAAAGAGGAGTGGTTCGTCTGTTCATCATAATGATCTTGGCGGTAGCAGTCATTGTAGAATTGTAATAAACATGCACTGGACGCTTTGTGATATTGAACCGTGAAACAAATACCTACATGCCATGGTTTCAGCAGTTCACGTGTTTTGTTGCGGCTTTAATAATATTAATTATCTTTTTGTGCTTCCAAAAGCCAACATGAAAAAAGATAAATGATTAAATCTAAAAGCAACAAGTACAGACAAAAGATATTTTAGATTAGACACACGTACACACAATGACCGTATGGATTATTTGCATGTCACGTGAAACTGCCTCCGTTTTCCATGGGAAACTAATACATATTACTAAGATGATTAATTGGTATTAAATGTACATATTAGTTTCTGGCCTCAATGAATTAAGAAGATGACCAAGGAAGTAATATACTGCAGCATTATATATATATATATATATATACACACACACACTGATGGAAAGAAATAAAGGATCACACAGATAGCAACAAGAAATAATGACTGCATCAAAAATCAATTCATATTGTCAGAAGTTGACTAAGAACATATAGGCAGCTTATCCAACACTACAAACATTCAATCCCATATTACAACTTGGTATAAAATACAGACATTACTATGCTAGTTGTGAATTCAATTTGGTCTACAAATTGATGTCTTCGCTTATTTCTTTCCATCAGTATATATATTTTTTTTTACATAATAAAGTAATTTCAATAAAACAGACTGTCAAAATTGGCCTAGCGTATTAAAAAGACATTGATAATTTTAATAAACAAACAAACTAATGGGATTCAAACTCAGCAATTTAACATGAAGTAAAGAAAACTAAACTATAATATCTGCGTTTATTTTGTTGTTCAGTATACGAAGGAAGGAAGGAAGGAATTGGTTTACTTAACGACGCACTCAACACAATTTTACGGTTATATGGCGTCGGACATAATATGGTTAATGACCTCACAGATATGGAGAGAGGAAACCCGCTGTCGCCACTTCATGGGCTACTCTTTTCGATTAGCAGCAAGGGGTCTTTTATATGCACCATCCCACAGACAGGATAACACATACCACGGCCTTTGATATACCAGTCGTGGTGCACTGGCTGGAGCGAGAAATAGCCCAATCGACGGGGATCGATCCCAGACCGACTGCGCATTAATCGAACGCTTTACCACTTGGCTACGTCCCGCCCCGTTTAGTATACATACACATTTAATACGTATCGTGTTATACCGTACAGCAGACAATAAGTGCCTTAGTCATTCATGTATACCGCTTTGTTAAGATTACGTTTTGTGTCATGCACCATTTTAGGGGACGCAAGTAGGGGACGGGATTTAGCTCAGTCGGTTAAACGCTCGCTCAAGAGGTGCTTGCGTCACAGGATCGAACCACCTTGGTGGATCAATTCAGCTGACTGGGTCTTTCTCGTTCCACCCAGTCCACCACAACTGGTCAAAGGCCGTGATATGTGTTTTCCTGTCTGTGGGAAAGTGCATATAAAATGGAAAAATGTAGCGGGTTTCCTCTGATAGACAACGTGTCAGAATTACCAAATGTTTGACATTCAATAGCCGATGATTAATTAATCAATGTGCTCTACTAGTGTTGTTAAACAAAACAAAGTTTTAAAAGTAAGCCGTGACAAACTGGTTATCAAAAGACAATATCTTATATTAGAATCATGCAAAATTTCAATGTATTAATTAATTATCCGATATTTATACTGTCTATAAATAAGCCAAAATTGGAAAGGTTCTATTTTGGTTGTTAAAACAACATACGTTGATTTTGTTAAAAGAAATACTTTACGTATTTTGTCTTCAAAAGAATTGGATTTCATTACAGAATACGAACTAAAAGTAAGGTATTGCGCTTTACTTTAAAAGTTAGATTATGCTATACTTTAGGGTGGATTGATTGAAAACATATTTTATTGCATAAACAACAAAATGTCATCGTTTCTCATTTGACACAGGTCTGATATTAAAATGGTGTAGAATCAAAAGTCTGGTAATCATGATAGCATCTAATGCAGGCATGACTAACAGTTCAAAGGCCGTTTGGGGAAAGGAAACAGACGTTTTAAAGTTTGTTTGTTTAACGACACTGCTAGAGCACATTGATTAATTAACGATCGGCTATTGGATGTCAAACATTTGGTCATTCTGACACGTAGTCATCAGAGGAAACATTTGTTTTCATTAACAGCAAGAGATCTTTTATATGCACTTTCCCCACAGACAGGGAAGCACATACCACGGCCTTTGACCAATTGTGGTGCATTGGTTGGAACGATAAAGAAAACCCCAAGCAATTGAATGGATCCACCGAGGTTTTTCGATCCTGCGACACAAGCACCTCACAACCGACTGAGCTAAATCACGCCCAGGGAAATGCACTAAAAAGATCCCATGTTGATGATTAATACATATAGTCTGTATGGTAACAACACGTTTCCTTTAACAAACTATTCCATTAATTAACACATGCCCCGGATAGATAGTACATACAGGCGAACTAGTGTGCCAACAAAAGCGTGCACTTATTAGATAAAAACACAGAAATAGACTACATCATCATCGTCATCATCATCACGTATTCTGCTAGAAGACTATTGCATCAACAGTCATGCCTGTGTTGCTGTTTTTCACTAGCTGAACGCATTGAGTGCGAGTGCGAATAATTTTAACATGCTCATATACATATACCACTAGAGTTTCGAGCATGTCCGTCCCGGGGCCTGTCTCTGGATAGCCAGTGACTTGCTCCGGGACAGAACAAAATTAAGGGGACAATTTTGAAATTTACATCCAAAAATTAAATAGTGGGCCTTTAAAATTTTGATGCGCAACTCTAATTAATATAATTAATAAAGAAAATACTACTCTTTAAATTTGGTTGCTAGATTAGACTGGGCGGTCAAAATGAAATTAGATAACACGCCTGATTTGGGAGGGGGGGGGGGTGAAAATTTACAGAATTTTGAAAATAGCAATTAGTAAAAGAAATTAGTAGGATTAAAATTAGAAAGAAAAAAGTTAAAAGCCAAAAATAAAAAGAATTGACTGCTCGGTCGAATATTTATATAATTTGGAGCATTTTGGAAGGACAGTCCAAAAATAAATAAGAGAAAGAAGAGAGGATCGGACTATTTAATAATATTAAAAAAGAAAAAAAAAAAGTAATTTGGACATGAACTTTTGAACGAAGGTCTAAAAGTTTTTAAAGTCCGATCTATACGTCCACGTGAGTGGCCTCGTTAAGGCCGTTAAGTTGTTACGTCGGCGAGGCTGGAGTATCCCGGAGGTTCGGCAGCAGATGTTGGCATCGTAACCGGGTACTGACTACCGTACCGTAGTCGGGGCTGCAGACCGCTCGGATCATCTTATGTAGATTCCGGTTGTCCAACTTGTTCGAAAGTATGGCCTGTCTATAGGTCTGCTCCCTCCGGTGCGTCACGACTACGGTGTGGTGAGTACCGAACATCTTGCTGTGAAGTTCGTACTCGCTGCCGTCCTCCAGGGGTCTCCAGTCCGCGTTGAGGTAACTGCCACGGAGCTTGGTCGGGTCTGTCGTGTCCCCCTGCATGTACTGATGAAGGTGTTTCTTCCGTCCGCTCACTGCGACGGTCCACTCGGACTCTTCGGGGGGGGGGGGGGGGGGGGGGGGGGGGGCGACTACCGGCGCTAGTCTCTCGGTCTTGGCTGGCTGGTTGGTTGGTGATGTTGCCTTCCTCTTGCCAACGGCGGCTGATCGGGCCTGTGGCGTGGCGACTGCCTGTACCGGCGATACCGGCCAGTTCTGCCTGGGCCGCGTGACGGTCGGCGATGGAGGGTCGTCGTGGGGTGTCTCACACATCGCGGTGTTGAGTCGGTCCCTCTCGGTGGTCGACGGTTCCCGCAGGGCTGGTCTCGTCAACTCAGGCTGGGCTGGGGGCGGCGTCGCAGAAGGGACCGGCTTTGGTCCCCCCCCGTGCCGTTCCTGGCGTGCTTTTCCTCTTCCTCCATCTCCTCTTCTTCGTCGGTACGATCGCGTCACCGTACACCAAAGTCACGGAAGCCCGTGACCCAGTGTACGAGACGCGATACTCCAAATTTTTTCCATAACTGCATAAGAGTCCCAGGTTGGTTGGGGGGTGGGGGGGGGGGGGGGCAACTCGAGAGTACAAGGCGACACGTCTGTTCTCATCGTGAATCAGTTCGGAAGTGGAACGCATTGAACGATATCTGTTTGTCGCGGAGATGGTCTACAATGAAAAGTTCTTCCACCTGCAGAATGTGTTCTAATACCTGCAACTGGGAACAGTGCCCACTTCACAACACGAGTGTTTTATTGCTATGTCAGGAGAAGCCCGTTCTTGAAATAATATTAGTTGTTTAGAATCAGTTTTGTGTTTTGGCAAGGGATACACGCGAAGAAGGAAAGGAAATAATGTGTTTAACGACAATTTCAGAGGCTATTATATTAGTTGTAGTGCTAATGGGAGACATGGAAAGAAAGAAAGAAAGAAATGTTTTATTTAACGACGCACTCAACACATTTTATTTACGGTTATATGGCGTCAGACATATGGTTATGGACAACACAGATATTGAGAGAGGAAACCCGCTGTCGCTACTTCGTGGACTACTCTTTCCGATTAGCAACAAGGGATCTTTTATATGCACCATTCCACAGACAGGGTAGTACATACCACGACCTTTGATATAGCAGTCGTGGTGCACTGGCTGAAACGAGAAATAGCCCAACGGGGCCACCGATGGGGATCGATCCCACAACGACCGCGCATCGAGCGAACGCTGTACCACTGAGCTACGTCCCTCCACTTAAGCACTGTAAATACATTTAGTTACACACATGTAAGTGTAAAACAGGCTTCGTAAACTTGGCCCAATTTGTTTAACGACACTTCAGCACATTTTAAACCACGGCTATTTGGTATCAAACATATTGTTATTTCGACAGTTGGTCGACAGAGAGAAATGAAAAACACCTGCCGTGCTATGGGCTACTCCTACCGATATGGCATCAAACATATTGTTATTTCGACAGTTGGTCGACAGAGAGAAATGAAAAACACCTGCCGTGCTATGGGCTACTCCTACCGATATGGCATCAAACATATTGTTATTTCGACAGTTGGTCGACAGAGAGAAATGAAAAACACCTGCCGTGCTATGGGCTACTCCTACCGATATGGCATCAAACATATTGTTATTTCGACAGTTGGTCGACAGAGAGAAATGAAAAACACCTGCCGTGCTATGGGCTACTCCTACCGATATGGCATCAAACATATTGTTATTTCGACAGTTGGTCGACAGAGAGAAATGAAAAACACCTGCCGTGCTATGGGCTACTCCTACCGATATGGCATCAAACATATTGTTATTTCGACAGTTGGTCGACAGAGAGAAATGAAAAACACCTGCCGTGCTATGGGCTACTCCTACCGATATGGCATCAAACATATTGTTATTTCGACAGTTGGTCGACAGAGAGAAATGAAAAACACCTGCCGTGCTATGGGCTACTCCTACCGATATGGTATCAAACATATTGTTATTTCGACAGTTGGTCGACAGAGAGAAATGAAAAACACCTGCCGTGCTATGGGCTACTCCTACCGATATGGCATCAAACATATTGTTATTTCGACAGTTGGTCGACAGAGAGAAATGAAAAACACCTGCCGTGCTATGGGCTACTCCTACCGATATGGCATCAAACATATTGTTATTTCGACAGTTGGTCGACAGAGAGAAATGAAAAACACCTGCCGTGCTATGGGCTACTCCTACCGATATGGCATCAAACATATTGTTATTTCGACAGTTGGTCGACAGAGAGAAATGAAAAACACCTGCCGTGCTATGGGCTACTCCTACCGATATGGTATCAAACATATTGTTATTTCGACAGTTGGTCGACAGAGAGAAATGAAAAACACCTGCCGTGCTATGGGCTACTCCTACCGATATGGCATCAAACATATTGTTATTTCGACAGTTGGTCGACAGAGAGAAATGAAAAACACCTGCCGTGCTATGGGCTACTCCTACCGATATGGCATCAAACATATTGTTATTTCGACAGTTGGTCGACAGAGAGAAATGAAAAACACCTGCCGTGCTATGGGCTACTCCTACCGATATGGCATCAAACATATTGTTATTTCGACAGTTGGTCGACAGAGAGAAATGAAAAACACCTGCCGTGCTATGGGCTACTCCTACCGATATGGCATCAAACATATTGTTATTTCGACAGTTGGTCGACAGAGAGAAATGAAAAACACCTGCCGTGCTATGGGCTACTCCTACCGATATGGTATCAAACATATTGTTATTTCGACAGTTGGTCGACAGAGAGAAATGAAAAACACCTGCCGTGCTATGGGCTACTCCTACCGATATGGCATCAAACATATTGTTATTTCGACAGTTGGTCGACAGAGAGAAATGAAAAACACCTGCCGTGCTATGGGCTACTCCTACCGATATGGCATCAAACATATTGTTATTTCGACAGTTGGTCGACAGAGAGAAATGAAAAACACCTGCCGTGCTATGGGCTACTCCTACCGATATGGCATCAAACATATTGTTATTTCGACAGTTGGTCGACAGAGAGAAATGAAAAACACCTGCCGTGCTATGGGCTACTCCTACCGATATGGCATCAAACATATTGTTATTTCGACAGTTGGTCGACAGAGAGAAATGAAAAACACCTGCCGTGCTATGGGCTACTCCTACCGATATGGCATCAAACATATTGTTATTTCGACAGTTGGTCGACAGAGAGAAATGAAAAACACCTGCCGTGCTATGGGCTACTCCTACCGATATGGCATCAAACATATTGTTATTTCGACAGTTGGTCGACAGAGAGAAATGAAAAACACCTGCCGTGCTATGGGCTACTCCTACCGATATGGCATCAAAAGATCCTTTATAAAAAGGAAGGAAAGAAATGTTTTCTTTAATGACGCACTCAACACATTTCATGTACGGTTATATGGCGTCGGAAATATGATTAAGGACTACACAGATATTGAGGGAGGAAACCAGCTGTCGTCACTTCATGGGCTACTCTTTTCGATTAGCAGCAAAGGATCTTTTATATGCACCATCCCATAGACAGGATAGCACATACCACAGCCTTTGATGTACCAGTCGTGGTGCACTGGCTGGAGCGAGTAATAGCCCAATGGGCCCACTGACTGGGATCGATCCCAAACCGACCGCGCATCAAGCGAGCCCTTTACCACTGGCTAAATCCCGTCCCCAAAAGATCCTTTATATACACTTTCGTAGACAAGACAATATATCACGGTCTTTCATGTACCAGTGCGGGACATAGCACAGTGGTAAAGCGCTCGCTCGATGCGCGGTCGATTTGGGATCGACCCCTGTTGGTGAGCACTTTGGGCTATTTCTCGTTCCAGCCAGTGCTGTCTGTGGGATGGTACATCACGACTGGTATATATAAAGCTGTGGTATGTGCTATCTTGTCTGTGGTATGGTGCCTATAAAAGATCCCTTGCTACTAATGGAAAAATGTAGCGGGTTTCCTCTCTAAGACGATATGTGAAAATTACCAAATGTTTGACATCCAATAGCCGATGATTATTAAATCAATGTGCTCTAGTGGTATCGTTAAACAAAACAAACTTCCAGACAGTGCACCACGACTGGTATATCAAAGGCCGTGGTATGTAATGTGATGGTGCATATAAAAGATCCCTTGTTACTAATGGAAAAATGTAGCTCGTTTCCTCTTTAAGACTATATTATGTCAAAATTACCAAATATTTGACATCCAATAGCCAATGATTAATAAATCAATGTGCTCTAGTGGTGTTGTTAAACAAAACAAACTTGTTTTTGATGTACCAGACTTGGGGCATTGGCTGAAACGTAGGAAAGAAACGACTCCAGCGAGAACGATCGATCCTGCGACCCATCGCAGCTCAGGCGAGCGCTCTACCACTGAACTACATCCAGCCTCTAAGCTACCTGCTGGGATATATGTTGACCTATTGCATTCAATGCTCTACGACTACTCTATCATAATGTTAAGTTTGTTTATGTGTAACAATACCACTAGAGCACATTGATTAATTAATCATCGGCTATTGGGTGTCAAACATTTAGTAATTCTGACTCGTAGTCATCAGAGGATACCCGCTACAATTTCCCATCAGCAGCAAGGGATCTTTTATATGCACTTTCTCACAGACAGGAAAGAACATACCACGGCCTTTGATCAGTTGTGGTGCACTAGTTGGAACAAAAACAAAACCCAGTCAGTTGAATGTATCGACTGAGTTGGTTCGATCCTGCGACGCAGGCACCTCGGGCGAGCACTCAACCGACTGAGCTAAATCCCGCCTTATAATTACGTGTCGCATGCTGTCCTTTTCGTTAGATTGATTGTTAGAAGTGACTGCTACCTTGCTACTAATAAAAAAGAATAGCATATGTGTCGGCAGTGAGTTTTCTTCTGTAACACAAAACCAGGTGTTATGGAGACCTCATGTTAGACCATTAACAGGCACTGATCAAATAATGTGCGGAGGATCGTAAAACAAACATTCCTTTCCTCTCAGGAAGTTAGATTTAAAAATAAAAAAAGAAAAGAAAGAAAGATGAAAGATAGAAAAAAGAAGATCAAGTAAACAGACACACAAAAATAAAAACGAGCAACCGGTATAACGAACCATTACCTGCGTTATAAATACATGTACATACAAGGTCCGTACCTAACGAGGTTTGTTAAGTTCCACACACACCCGGGAAATTCTAAAAAAAAAAAGTCCTGTTTTTTGCACTTGTGTTTTTTGTTTTTTGTTTTATTTTTTTATCCACTTGTAAAAGACTATATTACTGTTTCCTCTTTCGTTTCTTTTCGTTTGTTTTCTTTGTTTTTCTTTTCTTTGTTTCTGTTTTTGCTGTACCCCCACCCCCTCTTTCCCCAGTGACTTAGACTAGGTGCGGCCCTGGATACGACTATTTACATACGATGAAACCTGTGCTGTTTGAACATGGATAACGTTTCGACAATACCTGGGAAATGGCTTGTTATCTTGTTACATGAGGCTGTATTTTCCCTGGCGCCAGACCGTACAATCAGCTGTTCTTACCATTACCTATGTTTGTAAACAATTCCGCTTGGATGTTCGGTAACTGTACCATTATGATAATTAACACATGTTAACAGTTAATTCTTATCGCTGGATTATGTTTATCAAAGGAATTTTAGTTCAAGGAATGAATCATGCATTATCTTCTTTACTTAGCCGCATGTATGACTTTAATTAGAAACAGTTTGTTGTACGCGTGTCAACACCAGTGTGTAATTAATTCGGTACAATATAGGGGTTGTTTCCAGATTTTTAAAAATGTAAAATTGGTGTTAACATCCACTTTATCTTAAAGGGACATTCCTGAGTTTGCTGCAATTTTTAAGATGTTATCGACCAACAAATACTTTTTAACGATTGTAATTACATACCAAATATATTTTTCTGTATAAAATATTAGTGGCTGTATATGAAATATGTTTCTGATCGTTCTAATATTTGTACTAGGTTAAATTTCATTTTATTTCCTAAAAAAAATGGTTTTTTCGTACGTACTAAAATATTTGAAGACAAAATCCAGTTTGGGCTTCTACAAATATTAAGACGACCAGAAACACATCGAATATACAGACACTGATATTCTAAACAAGAAAATATATTTATTATATAAGTTTAATAGTAGAAATATTTTATTAGTCGGAAACATCTTTCAATGCAGCAAACTCAGGAATGTCCCTTTAAAATAAAAATAAATATGAATATTAAAAGAGTTTTGCATTATATACATAGGTGGATAATTATATATTTGTAGATATGTTGGGAAATACTCAAACACAGACACAACAAATACCAGAACCATGCAGGTAATCAGTCGAACGAGCAATGAACGAGCAATTAGAACCGTGGAGTAGACAAAACAACATTAGTGGAGTCTCTTAGTTTACAGGTGATGTAAATATTTAAGCCTTACGCTAAAAAGGAACAATGATGAAAAAAACAAATAACCCCATAAAAAGCACGCTTTTCTATAATGTATTGAAAACTATAACATTTGTAGGGTGTATACCACCAAATCAATTCCCATAGACGACCATAGTAACATACATGTATGTAGTTGAAACTCCTACCTGCAGCGTATCAATCGACATATACACCACGGGTATAAACACTACCACCCATCACCCTTAAAGGGAAGCAGAACAAAATGGGGGTGAAGCTGTTCATTTAAAGAAAATGGATAGCGTCTATGACTACCCTAGTTCCGCACAAAATTTGAGTATTTTTGTTTTATAAAGGTACCCCACAAGGCTATTTGATACAGTGTACTAGATGATATAAAACTGCATAATTGTTTTGCCCAGAGGAAACTAATCTTTTACAACCAACACTCACATTTATCACCAATGGCAGGACTTGTGGTATTAACTGTTCTATCAAAAGTTCGGTGCACCTCGAACTTTGACCCAACCGGAAGTTATTTAGTTTAGTACTACCTGTAACAATTTATTTTATTTGTCTGGGAATTTTCTGCTTTGGCGGGGCTGAGAACCATATACAAGACGTCAAGGCAAAACTTCCTCATCTAACTCAATAGACATAAATGTAAACTATTTAGAAAATAAACACAAATAAATACAAATACAAGAGTCGTTTACAATAAATGATTTATTATTATTATGATGATGATAACAATGTTGATAATTATCATTATTTTTAATATGCTTATTATTTTTATTATAATTATGAGTGTAATCGTGATTTTAATAATTATTGTTATTACTACTACTGCTACTACTACTACTACTACTACTACTACTACTACTACTACTACTACTACTACTACTACTACTACTACTACTACTACTACTACTACTACTATTATTATTATTATTACTACATGTATTATTATTATTATTATTATAATCATCATCATCATTATTATAAATCTTATTAACGATGAGAGCGGATTACACGCTCGTATATGATGCATCTGAATGTATTTAGCGTTTAGAAGGATGATCACGAGAATTGGATTGCAGCCTGCCACTTTGATAATCGGGACCAACTGCATGTTTTGGTTTGGTTTGGTTGACAGTAATGGGATCTTTAATACCGATGGGGACCAGGTCAGTCCCTGGAGACTGAGGATGACAGCGAACCAAAACAAAGCTCATTAACCAAATTAATCCCTATTCCTTGGAGTTCGTCCTAGAATTAAGATGGTAAAAAATCGTAAACGCTGGTCCATTAGTATCACGGGAGCCGTCTACATAAATACTGTAAACTATTAAAAGATAAGACCATACTTAACGTCTGATAAAGAAAGGTTTTGTCCATTGTGTACCCCCACCACCTCTGGGAGTAACTAAAGGTAGTACTAAACCACGTAACGTCCGGTTTGGTGAATGTTCGAGGTACAACCTTTGATAGAGAAGTTAACACCACAAGTCCTGTGATTGTTGATAAATGTGGGTTGGTTGTAAAAAAAAATTAGTTTCATCTGTCCCAAAATTGTATGTAATTTTATTTCATCTAGTGCCACTGTGTCAAGTAGCCTTGTGCTTGAAACAAATATGGAGTACCTGTGAAAAAAACAGTACTCAAATGTTGTGCGGAACTAGGGTAGTCATATACGCTACCAGTTATCTTTGAAATAAGCAGCGTGACCCCTATTTTTTCTGATTCACTTCAAGGGTGAGGGGTTGTAGTATTTGTATCCATGGCGTTTATGTCGATTGATACGCTGCTGGTAGGAGTTTTAGCCACATGTGTTACCATTGTCGTCTATGGGATTTGATTTTGTAGTATACACCCTAAAAGTGCGCTGGGGGAGAGAGATATAGGGAGTCCCAACCATACGGACTAATCAGTTTTATACGTTAATCGGACTACATCATGAACCGAGCACTGGCCACAATTTGGTCAGATGGAACTTCGCCCATTTACTACGTAGTGCCGGTGTAAACGGAATGCAAGTCCGTAGGAACAGTTGTCCGCCCGGACTTAATCGCTTAGGAATGCATGTCCTAGGTCTAATATACCTAGGAATGCAAGTCCTAGGACTTACATTCCGTGGGAATACTGGTCTGACTGCCAGGATATCAAGTCCGGGTCGGACTTGCATTCCTGGACAATCAAAATTTAAGTCCGGTGATACACGCAAAAATTAAATTATAAATGTACACAGAACCAAGAGCAGTTTCCTTTCTGGTTTATTTAATTAACTTAGGATACTGCCGCCTCTCTTTATTTAAGTATTTTCTATTTATTCCAATATTTTCCATTTATATCATTTGCAAGAGTATGTACACATTTTGTTGACCTTATTACACGAGCAGAACCAAGGTATTTATTCACTGCGCGTTGTTCCAACTAATAAATGTTTTAAACATTTAAAAGTAACTCGAAAAGATTTTCCATAATTCGAAGCATGTATTAGTACTCGCAAATAAGTATAATTTGCCCATATCACATACCAACACAATTATCTGTTAGACATTATATACTGATATTTGATAATAATAATAATAATAATAATAATTTTTTTTAATAATAATTCAACTATAAAAATGTAATATTTGCGTTATATAAATTATCTTGTTATTATATATTTTTTAAGTTTGTGCCTTTTTGTCAATAATGTTGCAGGCGCGTGTACATAGGGTGTGGGGTGGGGTGGGGTGGCGTGGTCTAAACACCACTCTTCAAAAGAAATGTCTACTTGCGACAGTCTAGATCTCCCCCCTGCATAACTTATTGAACATGTGCCTGCTTTGTCAATTTTGCTCATTTTCAAAAATTAATTTGGTCTAACATATGACATATGTTACTCCCAACCAACAATACCATCAATAACAAATTAACTTAATGATTTTCATTAAGGTTTATCAGTTAATAGAAATATCAATGATTAAGAGTGGGGTTTAGCAGCTCAATGGGCCACTACACCAACTAAGACAAAACAGTAACCCCTGAACAATTATCATACTGTCAATAATATGCACACACAATTTAAAAAAACATACTTTTAAACAGACTAACTACTCAAGACACTTTTACGCCTGACAGTTTTGGTCACAATAGGCATTCAGGCTCCCTTTTTGGGAGTAGGGGTGAAGTGGAAAATGTTCGAATTTGAAAAACAAAGTATATTCATAATCGCATTAGTACCAAGACGCTATATAGGATTCCAAACAAATCAGTCTGCATTTTTACATGGATACTAATATTGTGAGTAGAATGATGGAAATACATGGTGAAGATTTCAGGCTAGCTTGTTTTGCCAGAAAGTGTCCTTTGCCCCCACATTACTGGGGGGGGGGGGGGGGGTGACCGCCCCATTCCCCCGACCCCACCTCCACCCAGTCTCAAACGCTTATGATGTTCCTAACGGCCATGTATAACCATACAGAGACCCTTTCCCCAACTCGTCCCTTATGCTTATGGTGCCATAAGACAGTTAGTGATAATTAATTTCAAGTGTTTGGGTGCTATTTTTAATTGTTCATCAGTAAAAGGTAATTTTTCATGCTTATTATTCCTGTTATTTTTATATTCTCGTAACTGGTCATTATACTACGAGATATTAGTACTAACTACTAGAACTAAGTACAGTTTTCAAAGTTTTATTTCAGGGATTTTCAAGAATCATATTATATATATTATATGTCATAAGCAAAATATCGGAAATAAATTCCAGAGGACTAGGAATGCTAGAAATGAAAGTCCTGTGGACTAGGAGTATCAGAAATAAAAGTCCCACGGACTTACATTCCTCGGAATGCACGTCCCACAGACTTAAATTCTTAGAATACAAGACCTACAGACTAGGATTCCGAGGAATGGAAGTCCGATCGGATAAAGATTAAGAACATCACAAATAATCAGATTGTCATTTACCGTCAAAATATAAAGTTATAAAACATATTATTAAAAATTATGTTGCTGTATACAGAAATTGTCTTTTGCTGTTCGCCAAATTTTTTTTGGGAGTTACCAGTTTTCATATATATATTTTTAAAACAATTTTGGGCTACATATTGTTTGTTTTTTTAATATTTCTTCGTGTTGAACACATGAACACATAGCCTACTTTATATCTGTAGTTGCATTATATACTTTTGAAAAAAGCAAGATATTCGTCCTACTTCATTATGCTAACACAAATGTAAATCGATAACAAAAATTCACTCACGTATCTGATCCACAAGTCTATGACGTAAAAACATAATTAAGTTGATACTCAAACGTAAAAATAATATTTTTACATAGAGATTTGAACCCATACTAATCTTAAGAGACTCGTACACATAAATACATCACACTACGAGAGACGGCTGCCAAAATCTCACTTTTTTCTCGTGTCTTTCTGGAAGCTCGTGCAAATTGCTGAGTATAACAAACGGACATCTAATTTGCCGGACTAGTATTTCTGTCACTGCTGTAGATGGAATTTAAGTCCGGTAGAAATACAAGTCCTAGAATAAAAACAACTTAAAAATAAACCAGGTATGAAAGTCCGGGTAGGACTATGGTTCCTAAGCTATGGAGGTCCGATGGGACTACTGTTTATAGGAACCGAGGTTCCTACGGACCTGCGTTCCTTTTACACCGGACCTACCATATAGAGAATAAAAAAATAAAATAATAATAATAAAAAAAAAACCCAAACCCGAATACATTGAGCGAAAGCGAGTTAAATACGTTTTTAAGCAACGGGTTGTAAGATAAAGGGACACGAATGTAATATTCTATTCCTCACTAATTAGGCTTACATTAAATTTAAATGTCTTTTGCAACTAAAATTTATTTACGACACTCGCGCTTGCAATAACTAATGCGTAACAGAGCAATCAATTTCATGTTAACGTATGCGTCAGTTTCAGTCGTGCTTATATTATTGGATGATATAGCTGTGGCGATCGGGTCAACACTCTTGAGCAACTTGTCAAAAGTCTCAAGAGTGATCTCCAACGTATATGGAGACGAAAATGCCATCTCACATGGTTATGTAAGAAAATGTATTCCAAGCAAGGATATGCTCGTATGCATATAGAAGCTTATATGGAATATTTTCACAGCCCGTGTGCATTGTATAGTCGGCCGATGTCAAACACCACGTCACAATTCGACACACATAATTAATGTTTTAGATTAGCAGAACATTTCTCTTCAAATGCAGTTTCTGACTGACGAGACTGCGCATACTTTCTCTAATATTGTGTATATAGTTACTATATACAAACGTATAACAATAAATATCGCGGTTTATCGATACCTTTCTTTGGCATTGGTGATGATATGTAACCAAATATAACTGATATACTAGTACATTTATCAGATTTTATGGATGTTATAGAACTCAAATTAACGGATATACAAATACTATTAAATTTATCGGATTAAAAAAAAGTTATATATAGATATTATGGATATTAACTTATGTACCCAAATCTGATACACTAGTATATTTATTGGTAGGGTTTGTTTGTTGTTGTGTTTTTTTTGGGTTTTTTTTTTTTTTTTTTTTTTTTTTTGGGGGGGGGGGGGCATTATGTAACCGCAACGTACGGATATACGGGTAAATTTATCCGATTTTATGGATGTTACATAACCAAAACTCAGTGATAAGCTGGTACATTTATCTCGTTTTTCACAGATGCTATGCAATAAAATATTGTTATACCAATACCTTTCTCAAATATAACAAACAATAATTAAATTATCGTTTGTAGCAACGTCAAAATGCAAGAGAAAACAAAAGAGGAGGAAAAAAAAACCGTTGGCAAGCCGCATACATAACTTCTCAGTTACGTTTAGTTTATCCAACAACCTGATCACACGTCTCGATATAGTGTTGCGAATGTACCTGGCGTGTTAACGTGCTTCCATCACCGTGACACTCACAAACCATACATCAATCTCATTTAAATACAACCGGGGCAGTCAGGTGCAAAACCCGCACCAACACACTAAAGCATTATTAACCCGGAAAAGCCAACAGCGAGACCAAAATATTTAAACATTTTCTTTTACGCGGCCGATCCTGTTTCCACGGCACCGTGCTTTTGTACCCACTTTGTTGCAGATCGGCGTAACGTATTAGTGAAAACATTTACAGGCACGTAAATAGAAAGGGGAAAAGATGGCGTGTTAATGCTGCTTCGGGCGGCAGGAAATAATACTGAGTCGCTAACTTCAGTTCCTTTCCGTTTCTGTTTGGCATAAAATGCTTTATGACATACTGCTCTTTAAAACATCAGAGGCCTATTCTACAAAGCAAAGCTCTCTTAAGATCCTTCAGCTACATCGCACTGTCCTAGCACGTATTTTTAGCATTGTACTGCCAGATCGCAAAGTTGCGAGAGTTTAGTGAATTACAGAAAGACATTGGATTTGTCACTGTTAATAATTCAAACCAGAAGTAAATAACGAATACTTTTACAATACAAAAGCTGTAATGACTCAAAAGATATTTGCACTTTTATTAATTAGGGTCAGTTCCTTTAATGTAATATTGTACTTGTGACTGTTCTCCCAATCTATGAATCTTCAAGTGTATTTGATGATGTATCTTTCGATATGAAGGGGCGAGACATAGCCCAGTGGTAAAGCGCTCGCTTGATGCGCGGTCGGTTTGGGATCGATCCTCGTCGGTGGGCCCATTGGGCTATTTATCGTTCCAGTCAGTGCTCCACAACTGGTACATCAAAGGCCGTGGTATGTGCTATCCTGTCTATGGGATGGTACATATAAAAGATCCCTTGCTGCTAATCGAAAAGAGTAGCCTATGAAGTGGCGACATCGGGTTTCCTCCCTCAATAACTGTGTGGTCCTTAACCATATGTCTGACGCCATATAACCGTAAATAAAATGTGTTGAGTGCGTCGTTAATATAGAATACTAAACGAGCTTGCCTGTCATACCATTTTTATGAAATGAGTGAACAGGTTTGGTATCTGACTCGCTTTCGCTCGTCAGATACCAACACTGTTCACGAGTTATTTATTACAAATCGACTGCTAACAAGCCGCAACGCAGAAGTAAGCAGATGTCGAGACCTACTCCGTTATTTTCTACGAATTGGGTCAGCAAGTGATCTACGTCACGCTCACGTCACGCCAATATTACACAAGTTAGATATTGAGTAATTGTTATGACATGAGCAATATCTTACACTGGTGTGTAATAAAATAAACCATTTCCTTCCTTCCTTTCGGTATGACGACATTGTGGTTGTGGTAGATGCTTTACCTCGTTATTCCATGGACTGACACTATTAGGTGCAGTGTTGCGAGATGTTTATTGGTTGCTTGGTCACATATTATTGTAAGTGATATTAATTTGTCAGTATTAATTGGCAATAACTACTTACATTGTTTGACCTTCTGACCGACAAGGCAAAGTCGTATAAATGTTTGCTTTTTATCAGATTCAGACGATCTGCGAAGTACAGTAATGTCCGTAACATTGCATGCTCATTCAAAGCTTAAAGTTTAAAGTTTGTTTTGTTTAACGACACCACTAGAGCACATTGATTAATTAATTATCGGCTATTGCATGTCAAACATATGGTAATTCTGACTCGTAGTCATCAGAGGAAACCCGCTGCATTTTTCTTAATGCAACAAGGGATCTTTTATATGCACTTTCCCACAGACAGGAAACCACATACAACAGCCTTTGACCAGTTGTGGTGCACTGGATGGAAGGAGAAAAACCCCAATCAATTGAATGGATCCACTGAGGGGGTTCGATCCTGCGACGCAAGAATCTCAGGCTAGCACTCAACCGACTGAGCTAAATCCCGCCCCTGCTCATTCAATAAAGCCTTACGAATGTTTTACAATCGTTCTATGATAGCTACTTTATTGGCTTAAGGTGATCTTAGCGCTAAGATCGCTTTGTAAAAGGGGGTCCAGGACAGTTTATTTCCAAATACTTCAAGACAAAGTTGTGAAAATTGTCGTAACTACCCGAGGAGATCGAAATGTATTCCGCAAATTAGACCATCGAAATGACATAGGTTGTATCATGCTTAGTTCAACTGTTCTGAACACGTATTGTATGGAAGCTCGGAATCTCATCACGGGTAGATGTTATACATTTCAAAGAAAGGAAGGTATATCGCGCGTATACAAAATATAACATACATATTATATAGGTACCATATTTATGAGAAAAAGTCTCTAGGTGGATTTCAGTACAATAATACACATACAGCTATGTATAAACGTAAAATCTGAGTAACCATTCAGCGTTACTACCTGAAGTCTGACACAGAATTAAAGAGGTACGTCGATCACACGGTGTTCAGAATATACCGTTCTCGGGGTGGGACGTAGCACCATAGTATTTAAACGCTCGCTTGATGCGTGGTCGGTCTAGAATATATATATACCCGCAACATTTTCCATTGTCATGTCATGTCATAGGGTTGTACGTGCACATTCAGAGCAAGCTGTTGTAGCGCACGCCAAGGCCGGCTCTTGCGCCCACGACAGGAAAGGTGGGGGTAGGGGAAGGAGGGACCGCCTGCACTGGCAGGTGCAAGGGAGCTCCAGCAGCCCAATTGAATCGGTAGCAGGCGGGTGGGGGTGGTGGTGGTGCTATGGAATTTGAATGGAGCCGTTAATGCCAAAGAGAAAGTGGTGCGCAATTTTGTTGAGGAAATTTTGGCGCAATTTTGAACGGTCGGTCGAAAGGTAAATGGCCGAGCTAATATAGGTTTTGATATTAATGAATCGAGAGTAGCTCGTTATTTTTAGACCTTTACGATGCTGTGGTGTCTCCCTAGGTTGCCCATCGGGCCCTTATAAAGGGCCTGACCGCTTTTTTTCTCTTTTTTTTTCCATTAGCAGCAAGGGATCTTTTATATGCACCATTTCATAGACAGGATAGCACAAACCACGGCCTTTGATATACCAGTTATTTTGGCTGGAACGACAAATAGCCCAATGACCCACTGACGGGGATTGATTAAATACATGTACAAATATATGAAAAACATCACTGCTGCTATAAAGTGGGGGGCACATGCACCCTACCCCCCCCCCCCCCCCCCACACACACACACACATACACACACACCCCGCCCGCTTCCTACGCCAGTGCTTAGCTATCCTAGCGTTCCGGTACCGGCTGCAACCCAGAGTAAATGTTAACGGCTGAGTGAAGAAGTCTAAGGTCACGACACCGACTTCCTTCTCACAAACAACTGACTATACTGACCTGTCGAGGATAGACAGCCCAGACAGCTAATTAGTGTGTGCTTCAATCTTAAATAGTTGTAAGCACGAATTTAGAAAATATACCATAGATAATCGTTTTCACTTATAGTTTGAATCTTTCAACAACACTAATAATTTTTGCAATCCAAATGCAAATATATACTGACCCCCCACTACAACCCCCCACCCACCCACCCAACAACGCACAGACACCAAACAAAGAATAAAACACACAAAAAAACAACATTACCCTCCAAAAAAAACCCAAAACAACCCCAAACAAATACGCAACACACACACACACACACACACACACACACACACACACACTCACACACACACACACGGGTATTAATATAATTTTGTTTATTTTTCTTCAGATATATACACTTTTAATCCCATTAGTTTGTGTATGTATTAAAATGATTAATGTCAAGCTGTGAACACTTTATGCCCAGTTTACCTAATTAACTGCAACATGAAAACAAAAATGTTAAAATTTTCCCGTTCCTTTTATTGTTAAGTGTATTATTAATTATTAGTTATTATTACAAATCGTAAATTGCGCCGAGTGAACACACCTTTAGTTTTGTACCACAGTTCGTACAATGTGGTGTCTGGTACAGGATTGAACAGGATCCCTCACATTTCTGTTTCCACAACTTTGTCAGCGTGGAAACTTGTTTGAGCGATGTATATGATTTCTGTTTTCCCCCTTTTTCTTCTGTCTCGAAAAGAAGAATGTTACACCTGCACGCGTTGTTGTTGCCGACTCGTTTAGAACAACATTAGGAGGACTACCTGTCAAATGAGGAAACAACGTAGCAGATTTATTGTGTCTCTCTGTCAGTAAAAATACCCCGTGTCTATTTTAATGTAGCTATCGAATTGTTCAGGGTTATCTCTTGCAACAAAAGCAAACATCATTTTTTTTTTTTTTTAAACATGGTGTTTAATGATTTATTATAGAGTTACTGCGTGTTTGTGGGGTTTTTTTTTAATGGTTTTTATTGTGGGTTTTTTAACTCTAATGTAGGTAGGCAACTAGTTTTACGTGTTCATATACCAGTGGGGCTTCAAACACGCTTTAACTCTCAATGTTGTTTTTGTATCGTGTTGTTATTTGTTACCAGAAAATTAACATTTGTTTTCATCTCCTACACGCTGTTTTATTTGATGATTTCCAAACATTGTTTTTTACTTAGTTCTGTTTACATTAATATTACACTAGCTATTTTCGTCGAAATAAAATAAATTAGAAAAAGAAGAAGTTTTTGTAATTATTTTATAATGGTGTACTTACATTTACTGAACTCTGTGTCGATGATTAGTAAATTAATGTGCTCAGCTGGTGGTGTCATTCAACAAAACTAACGAGGTTTTTACTCTGCACGATCGATTGGTTCTGCGCGATCGATTGGTTCTCTCTATGTTAAAATTTCTTCCGTACAGTATATACATTTCAGTCAAGAAACTGCCATGATACTGTTACTATTAATAACAGACAACAACAACAACAACTATATGAACAACAGCATAAAAGACACACAAAAACAACAACCCCGAAACGAAAAGAAAGAAAGAAAACGACAAATAAAGTGTTCTGCAAAGGTAATACAGGAATTATATTACATTATTTAACTAATAATTACATATAACAAGAATTATTTTTGGCAAATTGTATGCGATTAACACACACAGATAAATAGATAAATCTATAAATAAATATAATTTGATGCATTATACTAAAAATTACTCTCTCTCTCTCTCTCTCTCTCTCTCTCTCTCTATCTCTATATATCTCTATATATACACACTCACACACACACACACACACATATATATATATATATATATATATATATATATATATATATATATATATATATATATATATATATATATATATATATATATATATGTCTTAATGAAAAAAATTAGATTTTGATTTCGTATCACATCAATATGTAAAATGTGCCTATAATTTGTTTTTAATTATCTGCATAATGATAAGTGCTATATATTATAATCAGTAGTTTTCACAATTCTTCGTTAAATAAGATAAAGCGAACAACACTAGAGACCCACAGGATTTTATTTAATGTAAGAAAGCGACTTGACGCCTCTTTGCTTGATATTTATTTAATTTGCTAATTTTTTGTTTCCTTTCAATACTTTTACTTCTTTCCTAAATCCATTTCGCCACTTCCTGTCACTTTAACTTAAAGATTTTACTCTTATTCATTCCACACACATCGTAACCCAAAAAACTGAGCCACTTGATTAAACAACCATTAAGCTCTTTGACGATATTTCACTTGTTTTGACGAGTAAGGTGGATTTGCTATTTAGATAACGTTATCATCTGAAAGTCGCTTCAGCACCGAAAAGCGAAAACTCGCTGCCACGAAATGACCAGTTGACAGGTTCTTCAATTGCGTATGAAGAAAGCTCTTCTACAAAGCTCAGTTCCATCTCGCCGACCTATCAGGCTTTGGCACTTCTTCTCATAATCGAATAGCTTTTGTGCGCAAACGCCGCACCATCCAATAAGAGAAAGTTCAGTTATTAACCGTGTTGGCTGCTACGCCGAGCTACACATTACATGTAGCACCTTTCTTATCACAGGCCGCAGACTGATACAAGGCGTTTTGTTTCCAACTTGTTAACTTTGCAGGCAGATTGGACCCGAGCCTGCAAAGTGGCGATTAATTGAACGTTGATAGCGCTATTAATTGGAAGGTATAAATACGTCCGATCACAGCGCTGCAACCCACTTGTAATGGACTGTCGTAAGAGTTATCACAACCATCTGGTGATATATTATCGGACTACAGCGAGTAATTCATTCTGGCATTGTTACAAGTGAATGCTATATTATTCAATAAAGGAAATAAAGAGAGAGAAAAATACAAGGGAAAAACGTGTCTGGTGCAAAAATATAAAACAATAAAAACTAGTCTGTTTTGAGGGTTTTCTGCTCATCTTACTGTCCATGGTTGAATATTGGATAAACCACTACTTTTGTTTGTACGTTTGTGCTGACTGACTAACTGTTGGCATTTTGACTGACAGCTGTCCTGAAAGAATCCCTTTAATCCCGTCAGTGGAGTAATCACGTCAGCGGAGAGATAAGCGGTGACGAGTCTCAACTCTTGCCTCCCCAACCATGACGCCAGTGACGAGCGATAACGCCACGGAGAATACCACCACGGACATGGCGACAGGACCCGAGCTGCGAATCGTGATGGAGGTGGAGGGCAACGCCGCCGCCATCATCGTGCCTATTCTCTTTGGAATCATCTTCATCGTCGGCATCGTTGGAAACGGAACCATCATCTTCACGGTTTTGAGGAATAAAGTGATGAGAAACCTCCCCAATATTCTCATCGTCAGTCTTTCGATCGGGGATCTCTTGCTAATTTTCGTGTCCGTTCCTTTTTCCGCGACGCTGTTCACGTTCACGTCGTGGCCGTACGGAAACGCCATGTGTAAGTTCAACTTCTTCATGCAGACGTTTTCTCTGGGCGTTTCGATATTCACTCTGACCGCCCTGAGCATAGACAGGTACTTTGCTATCGTGGACCCGATGAGCAAACATACGGGGAACACCGTCGCAAAACCAGTCATTCTCGTCACCATTACCTGGCTGGCGTCTATGATTCTAGCTATTCCGGATGGGGTCTTCAGCCAGACGACCATCATGCAAAAGAGCAATGAAACGGGAGCGTACGTCTGTTTGAGATACCCGCCAAAGTATTACCCAGAATATCCGAAAATACAGACAATTATCATGTTTCTGGTGTATTTCGCGATTCCGCTCGTAACAATAGGCTTCTATTATCTGATGATGGCTCTAATCCTTATCAAGAGTGGGAATACCATGCCGTGCGAAATGAAAGGAGCTCAAAACCAACAGAGACAAATTGCCGCGCGGAAGAAAGTCGCCAAGATTGTTCTTTCGTTCGTGTTGATATTCTTCATTTGCTGGCTACCGCACCACATTTTCAAAATATGGTTCAACTTCGACGACTCTCAATACAATGCATTCTGGCATGGGTTTCAGATTGCTGGGTTCTGCCTCAAGTTCATCAATTCGTGTGTCAACCCATTTGCGTTGTACTTACTAAGCAGTCAGTTCCGCAAGTTCTACAAACGTTACCTGTGTTGTTGCTTGCCCAAACCGACCAGGTACACCTGCTTGGACCAAACATCGACATTACACAATTTTCAAAGCGACGTCAGGCGTGCTTCAACCCAGAACACCATTGCTCACTCGGTATCACAGTCAATGTGTTGAACAGTTTTGATTGTACTGACCTTAGTGTGAAATAGTTTATTTATAACTGTTACAGCTTCCTTTTTAATCGTTACATTGTACATTTGGGAAAATGCAATGTGTTTCTGGTCGTCCTGGCATCTACAGTAGATTACAATTCAGTTTTGTTGAAACAGAAAAAAAGTACAAAACTAGGGTCAGTAACTTTAATGTTTCCATCCAAAGAGTAATACCTTAGTTTTGTGACATTGCAGACAGTATTTCGGTGCCACAAGTTGTGATGTCTTTCGTGTCTTAGGCGTGTAGCTTTGATTTTCTATTGTCTGTATATCATGGATGTCTACTACGAAATGGGGAAAACATATGACTAACTCAGAGACAAACACTGAGAGACAAACACTAAGAGACAAAAACACAACAAAGAATAAAGGTTTGTGATCTTACCGATTGTGATATGTCTTTTAGGTTTGGGACGAACTGTAATTTTGATGGTGTTAACGATTTATATTGCGAAGACGAAATCAGGAATATTTTGAGAAACAAATATAATATACTAGAGTTGTGAACTAATAAATTATAAATACTGTTGGTGAGTCCATCGTTAAGTTTTATTTTGTGGTGCACATGATATTTTATAATAATATTATATTTTTGTCAAAAAGTACCGGTATGTAGATTTAAAAACAAAAATGTAAAATGTAAAAGGGTATGTGTCTATAACTCCCAGCATAACATTCTGACTTACTGCAAAGTACGTTATAATATTGCATTTGTATGTTCGGTGTATTTGTTGAACGTAATACACATGCTCGTGCGTAAAAAACAAAAAACAACAACCAAAAAATCCAACAACAACAAACAAACAAACAAACAAACAAACAAAACAAAACAAACCCAACCCAAGCAAACAAAACAAAGCAAAAAACCCTTTCAAACAAACAAACAAAATGACACAAAAACAAAACAAACAAACAACAAACTTATCAGGCCCGTAGCCAATAGGGGGTTGGGGTGTGTGTGTGTGGGGGGGGGGGGGGGGGTCGGTCGATCCCCTTACTGGTGGCTTTTTTTCAATATATCCCCAGACTCCCCTCCTAAGCAACTTCGTGCCTCACCATAAGCCTAAACGCCCCCCCCCTCCCCCCTTCAAAATCCTGGTTACGGGCCTGCTTATTTGATTATATGGTTCAAAGTTTGGAAAAGTTAATCCGTAAATATTTTAACATCTAGAAACACAAAGACTGTCCTCATTAACCTGAAACAACTGTATTTAAATACTTAAGCATTGAAAAATAGACTATCCAGTTTAATGCTTTTCTGTTGCAGCTATCTCTAACGTGTCACGTAAAAATGCAGATTTAGTATTTCCCATACATCGCAAAGAAAACTGAACCCTTCTAAGCGGCTTAGTGGTATAAGATGTTAAAATGGCGACGAGATGTGGGGTTTATTTTCGCTTCAAGACAGCTGATGTTATTCACTGGTAGCGGCAACACGGATTTATTAAAACATTAGTTGTGTTAGTATTTTGCATTAGTAAATGATATTATAGGGTGTACAAAAATGTTAGGCTAAAGCAATAACTTATCAGTTTGATGAGTAGTGTACAAATAACATTACCGAAAGATATCCTCTCTTGTCAGTAGAAATAGGCTCAATTATTACATTATTTACAAATATACCGGCCTCGGTGGCGCCGTGGTTAGGCCATCGGTCTACAGGCTGGTAGGTACTGGGTTCGGATCCCAGTCGAGGCATGGGATTTTTATCCAGATACCGACTCCAAACCCTGAGTGAGTGCTCCGCAAGGCTCAATGGGTAGGTGTAAACCACTTGCACCGACCAGTGATCCATAACTGGTTCAACAAAAGCCATGGTTTGTGCTATCCTGCCTGTGGGAAGCGCAAATAAAAGATCCCTTGCTGCTAATCGGAAATAGTAGCTCATGTAGTGGCGACAGCGGGTTTCCTCTCAAAATCTGTGTGGTCCTTAACCATATGTCTGACGCCATATAACCATAAATAAAATGTGCTGAGTGCGTCATTAAATAAAACATTTCTTTCTTTCTTTATTTACAAATATGATTACTCTCTGTAATATGTATTTTACATTTCTTTAAAGTAAACCAGAGTATCGAGATATGATCACTTATACGTTGGTCTGGAATGGGAGAATTTATATATATTCAGCCTACCCTACATATAATCAATATTAAATCAATATGATAAAAGTTCACTGAATTAAAACAAATCCAAGAGACTTTTCATCCGAAAAATAATAATTGTAATACTTAAATCTGTCCTCACATATATTCCAAATGTACAAGGGGCCGTCAAAATCTGCAGCCATGTACATGGGCGTATGGGGACTCTTTGATTTAGAGGGGATGGGAGTGGTTGATTTGCCCGAAATTTTACCCAGATAAAAACTGCCCGAATTTTCCCCACTGTTTTGCCCAATTTTTTTTTGGGGGCCATGTAGCTCAGCGGTAAAGCGCTCGCCTGATGCTTGGTCTGGGATCGATCCCCGTCGGTGGACCCATTAGGCTATTTCTCGTTCCAGCCAGTGCACCACGACTGGTATATCAAAGGTCGTGGTATGTACTATTCTGTCTGTGGGATGGTTAAAAAAAAATGTAGCGGATTTCCTCTCTAAGACTATATGTAAAAACAAATACCAAATGTTTGACATCCAATAGCCAATAATTAAAAACATCAATTTGCTATAGTGGTGTTGTTAAACAAAACAAACTTCAAATGTTTGCAGCCATTGTAAAAGCAGTTTTAGTGACTAGAATTACTCTGTTTTTGTTTTCTTGTTTAGAATACCAGTGTCCGTATATCCAATATGATTTTTGGTCGATCTAATGTGTTCAGTAGTTTAAATTTACTTTTACTTCGCAATATCTTATATATATATATTTTTACGTATGGAATTATTGAGAAGAAAAATCGATTTTGGACTACTACAAACATTAGGACGACAACAAACACGTTGTATATAGACACTGATAGTGTAAACAAGAAACTATACGTAATATGTAACATATGCGTACGAGACTAGGGGGAGGGGATTAAATCCTCAAATTTAGGGCCTGCCCCAACCCTCACCTCTATAAATATTGGAGCCCGTACGCCTATGATATGTAATTTTAATCATCAAAAAGGTTCCCTTAGTCGAAAATGTGAAACCATGGTAACAAACTCGAGACAGTCCCTTTAAAAACGCATCGATCCTTCTGAAAATGAAATATGGAGTGAAAGCAGTAACATTAAATGCATGGTTTTAATGAACTATTTATCTTCTCAAATAACCGATAGTCGTATTTTATCTATACACTCTTGTTTTATGACTGATATCGAATAATTGCTATTCGAACACATTTATGACCGATGGTGCTAAACGAACTTGCGTGAATCACGGAAACACGAGTGTTTATCAGTGGCCGGCTAAGTGGGAGCACCACTGCGTCGTAACACAAATGACTTGCATGTGAGAATTAGTGCGCTCGCCTGCCTTTATTCCACCTTCTCAACTCCGTGCTCATCAACCGCGGTCAGACTCTACCGTGACCTCTTGTCAGCCGTTTAAGATTTATGTCACAATCTGATTGTCTGCATTACTTCTTGATAACTCCAGTACCCGATGAATGACACTGAAACGCCGGTTCTCGAGTTGATGCTGGCCCGGTTAATACTTAAACATTAATATCCATATGACCCCCAGGGAATAGTGTAGACATTGCCACTGATCCACGATTGATGTAGCAACTTTAAAGACAGTGGTATGTGTAATCCCGTTTGTGAGAATTGCTTATAAAATATCCCTTGGTAGAAAAGAAAACTGGCGGATGCAGGAAATATATACAGATGTATTTTTTTTGTTTTTTTTCGTATGCAGTTATCCGATATTTGTCTTTATAAAGCTATTCAATTATGCGATACAATTTGTATTGGCTTCATACTAAAAGGTCCTATGCAGCATAATAATATGCAAATAACCGATTTATGCTATAAACCGATATGCAATAAAGTGGATTTGACATGGAAAAGGTCACATGGACTAACATGTGAAAAGGGAATCTAATGAAAATTTAAAAAAAAAGGAAAAAAGGTCACTTGAATCCGCCTCTGCACTACGGCTATCCTGTGTTTTTAATTATTTTGACAGTATCTGGATGGTGAAAGAGGAAACCTGCTGCCGTCACGTAGTTTATAGATGAGCAACGATGTTTCTCTAATGCTAGGCTCAAACTATCAACTGTCACGACGAAGTTGGCCAACTCAGTGGTTGTGTTGTAATTATCCCCACTCCCTACTCACGATGGGTGCTCTAAGATTAACAACTAATCGGTCGTAGGAGTTGTATACAACGATAATCGAGTTGTAAGAGTGCTAAGACTAGCAACAGGACAGTTGTAGAAGTCGAGAGATCGAATAGTTGGCCAACTCCGTCGTGACAGCTGGTAGTCTGATCCTAGAATTATATACACTCTTCTCATATACTGGTATACAGGAACGCCTATCACACATCCTTTGATTTACCAGTCGTGAGACACTAGTTGGGACGGGATAAAACACCGACGGGTCCACCGAGGTCACATCGCATAATCTCAGACGAGCGCATCACTGCAATTCACCACCTTTTGTAGCAGCAGCCGTTGTGGCGACCGCTGGTTTTGTCTCTACCAGTATGAACAGACAGCCCAGAAAGAGTAAATGTGTACATATGACAGTGCCGTTAAGCTTGTTTCATAAGTTTTATCATCATCATGATGATCATCATCATCATCATCATTATCATCTTCGTCGTCATCATCATGATCATCATCACCATTATTATGATCGTCGTCATCATCATCATCATCATCATCTCATCACCATCAGCAGCAGCAGTAGCACCGCTAACACAATCACCATTGTCGTCATCTAGCATTATTTATTTGTCAGATATCATTTTATAACTTACCACAAGGGTAGGAAGCGAGACATACTTTATATTCGTTACTTTTGGCAGTGGATACTGACATTAATACCTTGGTGGTCGATATGTTACAATTATTTCCGTTTTCGTGAAAAGTCTTTAAAGTATATAGTTTAACACCAACGTATCAACTCTTCCGTTGTATTAGCTATAGGCCTATTCAGGATGGCGGGCGCTTGCGGACAATTTCACTGGTACCATCATGTTCTATCATATCGCATGCATTTAATGTTATGCGCAAAAAACAGAAACAAAAACCCAGTGTAGCGAGCGTTTACCATCCTGAACATGTTAGAGGCGGGACGAAGCCCAGTGGCAAAGCGCTCGCTTCATGCGCGGTCGGTTTGGGATCGATACCCGTCGGTGGGCCCATTGGGCTATTTCTCGTTCCAGCCAGTGCACCACGACTGGTATATCAAAGGCCGTGGTATGTGATATCCTGTCTGAGGCATGGTGCATATAAAAGAACCCTTGCTGCTAATCGAAAAGAGTAGGCCATGAAGTGGCGACAGCGGGTTTCCTCTCTCAATATCTGGATGGTCCGACCACATGTCCGACGCCATATAACCATATAATGTTTTGAGTGCGTCGTTAAATAAAACATTTCCTTCCTGGACATGTTATCCATGAGATTGAATGCAGCTCGGTGGAAGAGCCATCAGGTGAGAGGCGTTATAGGGTCATTCTACCATGGAGGCTAAGTTGGGTTTTCACCGTTTCAGACAGTAGCCCTCAAAAGCTTTACGTATATACATATGTTGTCCTATCTGTGGAAAAATGTGTTTGGCTTTCTTGACGCTTTTCGGAAGAAGAAGACTACGGGCGGATGGCCTTGCAGGATTCTTCTTTCATGATCTATATAGAACATATGTCGCACTAACCACACACTAGACACCCTTAGCCTTAGTCTTAGCTTAAAATGTGCCGCGTGCTAACTACAGTCGTTTCGTTTCCTACCATTAATGATTAGTTTCCAATAATGATCAGTCAGAGAGAAGTCTGTGCCGCGGATTTTGAACGATTAAAACTCACCCTGGACCGAATATGAATACTGTATCTTTACGATACTCAACACAATTTTCATTTACAGTTATATGGCGTCGGATATAAATAATATGTGAGGAGACCCGCTGCCGCCATTCCATGGACTACTATATTCGATTAGCAGCAACGGGTCTTTTATCTGTACTATCCCACAGACAGGATAGTACGTACCAAGGCCAAGCTATCGACACAAGTTGACCACTTAATGTCAGACCCTCTTTCATTCAGCAGCAGCAGCACACACACACACACACACACACACACACACACACATACAAAACCCCACCCACAACAAAAACCCAAAAAACAAAACAAGACAAAACAACAAACTAAAAACCAAGCAAAAAAATAATAAAAAATTACACGGAAAGAAGAAGAAGAAGAAGAAAAAAAGAGCTAACATTTCATAATTTGAAAGAAAAGAATTCATCACCTTTTTGATATACAACGGCGTTGAAGTAACTCTGTGGTACAGCGCTCATTGGGCTTTTTCTCGTTCTAGCCAGTGCACCACGACTGGTATATCAAAGGCCGTGGTATGTGCTATCCTGTCTGTGAGAAAGTGCATATAAAAGATCCCTTGCTGCATTAGGAAAAATGTTACGGGTTTCCTTTGATGACTACGTATCAGAATTACCAAATGTTTAACATACAATAGCCGATGATCAATGTGCTCCAGTGGTGTCGTTAAACAAAACAAACTTTTTTAATATACAGTTAAAACGTTTGGTACAAGAATGCCGACGTATCACTCAAATTAAATCAGGGTGGATATGACGGATCTGCAGGTAAGTAAGACTACTAAGAAGAACTTACAAATAAAGAAGAAAAAAAGGTTCGTTAAAGTATGTTTTGTTTAACGACACCATTAGAGCACATTGATTAATTGATTATCGGCTAGTGGATGTCAAACATTTGGTAATTCTGACACATAGTCATCAGAGGAAATCCGCTACATTTTTTTTTTCTACTGCAGAAATGTATCTTTTATAAGCACTTTTCCACAAACAGGATAACACAAACTACGGCCTTTGATGCACTGGCTGAAACGAGAAATAGCCCAGTGGGTCCACCGACAGGAATCGATCCCCAACCGACAGCGCATGAAGTTCGTTTTACCACTGGACTACATCCCGCCACGAATAAAGAAGAATGTAATTTTTGTTATCAGATATATCGGTTAGCTGATAAAATCGGTAGCACATCCTGTGGAAACATAACATGTGAACATATGTTTCATTTTGTCCAGAGAGCATTGGTACTTAAGTCATTAATTCCTATATTGATACAGACATGTACTCTAAAATACAATACTTAAACACATAAACATGTTGTTGCTTACATTATATTAATGCATTGTGTACAGCATTCTGATCTTGGGCAGGTGTTGTAAACGTATTTCTGCAAATGGTTCAATGATTTCAACCAGTACTCCCTGACTGTATATCAAAGGCTGTGGTATGTGCTGTGTTACCTGTGAAAAGAAGTTTGTTTTGTTTAACAACACCACTAGAGCACATTGATTTATTAATCATCAGCTATTGGATGTCAAACATATGGTCATTTCGACACATTTTTCTATTAGTAACAAGTGATCTTTTATATGCACCATCCCACAGACAGGATAGCACATACCACGGCCTTGGATATACCAGTCGTGGTGTACTGGCTAGAACGAGAAATAGCTCAATAGGCCCACCGACGGGGATCGATCCTAGACCGACCGTGCATCAAGCGAACGTTTTCCAACTGGGCTACGTCCCGCCCTTATACCTATGACAAAATACACATGAAAGACCCCTTCGTGTGAGTTGTTAAAAAGGGTGGACATGAGACGTGGGTTTCTCTTCTCATTCCCCAGACCAAGTGTCGCAGGTACTATAATACGTATTATGTTACACACCTAACATCCTCCAATTAATACGATTTGGTAACGTTAAGCAAACATACTAAAGCAGTGGATGACGAGATATAAAGCGGATATAACGAGAGGAACTGATATTGTTACCGATATTAGATCAGCGAAGGATTTTGAGGATTTCATACTACGGACGTTCGTAGTATGAAATCCCCAAAATCCTTCGCTGATCTAATATTGGTAACAATATCAGTTCCTCTCGTTATATCCGCTTTCATATCGTGACAATATAGTTTAGCGCGCATATGTGTTCCATCAACTGGTATTCTTAAAAACTCCAACCAGGACCCGAACACCCGTGTTTTATACGACTGAGGTAGACTCAACTCCACACAACGTAGAACTGCGGCATGTCGAACAATCGCGGACTATCTGACTGGTACCATCATCATTCTATCACATGACACCCACTCTTAATCTTACGCGCAAAAGCCAGTCTAGCGAACAACCGCGATCACTCGCCCTTCTGAACATGCCCCATATTCCACAAACCCAGTATCATTTAACACGTCCCATAAGGTCAGACAAATTATTTTAATGGAACGCAGTGTAAAATACGTATATTGTCTCTCTAGTGAGTCTTTAGCCAATACAATCATGGTCTCCAACAGCCAGACTACACCGCTACTTGTCTTCTGAGATACTGGTTTGGTCAGTGTACAGAGTAAAGATTCATACAGCGTGTTTTAAATGTAAGCCGACAGTAATTTAATTATTTACAATCTAGTTGCATTCTCTAAGTGTAATGTCTGCGGTATGTCAGAATACATTTAGTGGTGTACATGTTCGTGTTTCTCTCACAACTGGCTTTTATCAGAAATGTTAATGCCAGTGCATTTATATCTGTAATAGTGTTAATGACCACATCCCTATGGACTGGTTTTCAAAGGGTCTATCCTGTTTGGTACCCTTGTAAGACAATAAACGGGTTTTTAAAGGGTCCATCCTGTGTTTGCTACCATTGTAACATGCATGACATACTAGAAGCCTTATTCAAGGTTAAAATTACATATTAAATATATTTTCTTGTTTAGAATACCAGTGTTTGCTGATGAAAGAGTTTGTTGTCTTAAAGCCGCAAACCCTAGTTCCATCCAGCGAAAATAAATTATAATTTGGTTAATCTACAAACCTGTAACACACTTAGATCACGTTTTTATCAAATGGAGTGAAAAAGCAGGTTTTATATCGATAAATACCATGGGAATCCCCATGTCCCAATTGCTTGAAATAATTTTGAAAGTTTGTATTCTGATGTCACCGGTAGATGTCGCTCGAAGCACAACAATGCCTACGTCACGACAAATTTCACAGACTTGGGGTGCGTTCTTTTCACCTCTCCTGGACATGTTCCAACTGTTCTGTCCTGGTTGTATCCCCTCTCCAGATATCGTAGGACTTAGCAAAATTATTGGTTTTAAGGGTTTGTAATGTTTTGTATTGAGATACTTACTTGTCTGAACTTTATTGTTACTGAAAATGTTCACGAACTGTGAAGAAAAATCTCACAAATGAACAACAACAAATCGGATGTTGATTGCGCGAACCGTGCACGAGAAAACAAACCGAACCAAAATGATAACGGTCACGTGGTATACCAACGTCTGTGACATTGAAATGGAAATATCCCGTCTAAAAATAGATTAGACCTTGTCTGCTCAACGGTTTTTTCTCAAACGTGCGTCCGTTTTTCAGAAATAAGAAAAGTGCATTTTGTGGTATTACAAACACCAGGATTACCAGGATTACCAAAAAATACTTCAGGTGAATGGAAATGTATATTCTAAATAATAAACGGTAAGTAAAGTGCAATTTTATTTGTGAAAAAAATGGGTTTAATAGCGAAAAATAACGCCGTAATGGTTAACAACTAGCCGTAACTAGGGTGTGTCCCTTTAAAGTTACATTCTCTGGTTACCATATTATAACATCATGTACAAATATGAAATACAAGCTCAAATGCACTTTTAAGATCGTCAAAGTATACGCTCGATTCGTCGCCTGTGCTACCATAGCTCGGCAAAGCACAAACGACAGCCTGTTGTCAGTTTCAGTTAACACGTGCGTTTGCCGATTTCAAATTGTAGGGTTCGTCTCAAAAAATTAAAAAAGAAATCTTGCGCTGTACGAAGGAAGGAAATGATTTATTTAACGACGCACTCAACACATTTAATTACGGTTATATGGCGTCGGACATATGGTTAAGGACCACATAGATATTGAGAGAGGAAACCAGCTGTCGCCACTTCATGGGCTACTCTTTCCGATTAGCAGCAAGGGATCTTTTATATGCACCATCCCACAGACAGGATAGCACATGCCACGGCCTTTGATAAACCAGTCGTGGTGCACTGGCTTGCGCTGTACGAAGAACGTTCGGTTGAGGATACGGTACTAGAGTCTTTCGTTAAAACTGGTTTGATCTTGACAACGTATTATCGACAATCGTACCTTCCTATTTCAGAATTAATATTTTATAAAGTGTTAGTAGAACTTTCAAAGTTTAGTTTGTATAACACATTGATCATGTATATATTTTAAAAATAAAATATACTAAAGTAGACGTTTTCACTTCTTAATTTTACGTGTTAAAATCGACAAATTCAAATAAATATTCTTTCGTTTGGAAAGGGTAAAGTTAGTGGGGGTTGTTTAACGACATCAAAGTTAGAGCATATTGATTTAATAATCATCCGACGCCATACAGCCGTAAATAAAATGTCTTGAGTGCGTCGTTAAATAAAACATATTCTATCCTTCCTTCCATCTGCTGTTGGATGTCTAACATTTGGTAATTTTGACATATAATCTTAGAGAGGAATCGGGTGTATGTGCAGGAGGAGGGTATTGGAGGTCGAAACCTTTACTTGCCCAAGCTTGAAAATTGAAATGTATTTTCTGGGGGACCAGGGCCCCATATAAACTTCGCTCAACACAGTCGGACTCTCCTACTAACTAGCCATGAGACTAGACGTGTCTACTTGCGCTCTCGAGCTGCCCATACCCCCCCCCCCCCCCACCCACCACCACCTGGGGGGAATGATTGCCTCTTTTGAGTACCGAATCGCGTACACGGGGTCACAGGCGACCGTGACCTTAGTGTATGGCGACTCGGAAAAGAAGACCAGAAGAGGAGGGAAGAGAGGAACGAGGAAGAGGAAACGTGTGCCAGGGGCGGCTCAGGAGGGAACACAGCTGGCGGCGGTCCCGTCTGCGTCGCCACCCCCACCACGACCAAACCGGTAACCTCCTTTTTTGGGCTTAGTTGGACTTTAAATTTTTCAGCCGCTCTCAAAATTCTTGTTTATTTTTTTATAAATAGTCCAACGCACTTTACTTTGGCGCCCGTTTAATTGCTCAAATCACCTTAAAACCTTTTAGGCCGAGCATTCAAAAATACTTTTGGTTTTAATTTCTTAGTCCGGACATGGTTAGGATGCAGGTTATTATCCGTAGGACTTAGGTTTTTTTTCACCTTTTGCTAAAGTTTTTATTCCAAATTCCGCCCACTTCAAACTTACCCCCCCCCCCCCCGTCCCAGTCTTAGTCACTGGCGAAAGACAGAGATTAAGCCCGTGATAGGCGTGCGTGAAGCCTTCGTGGCATATATGCATGTAAATACTTTACCTGACCTCTACACAGTCTATAACCCCAACCCCGCTGAAATCCCTGCACATGCGCCTTGGAAACCCGCTAGATTTTGTTTTTAGCAAGGGATCGTTTATATGTACCATCCCACAGACAGGATATCACATACCATTGTCTTTTATATACCCGCCAATGGGGATCGATCCTAGACTGACCGCCCATTTCCAAAAAAACACCTTTTGAGGTCTAAGTAATGAATAAAAATAACATATAGTCTTGAAAAATGTTACGTAAATCGAACACAGTACCCTCTTCCTCTATCCCTAGAGCGTTACGTAATTCGTAACACCCCCTAACGCGTATGCCAATAGCTGGCCACTGTGAAAATTTCAAGGCAAATCCCCCACCTACCGACCCCTGGAAAGGAGTTATACCATACCTCTATGGATATAAATATGTTTTGGAGATATGAGACGACCCCTCAATCAAGACAGTTAAATGTGTTTAAAAAATTGCGAAATCTCACGTGATCTCTTGTTGGGAAATTCCACACTTGTGATAAGCCAATGAAAACCGAGATCGGTAGGAGCCCGTCAAAAGTGTCCCATTTTCAAAATACTGGCTTTGTTTTTGACCTGGATAAGCCAGCGTAGTGAAACCAATGCGGAGTGCGGCGTCATATATGCACCAAACGTAATTGGATTTTCTGTTCTATATGCTTAAATAATAAAAATATTCCGGATATAGCCGCTTTAATGTTTGCAGTAGCACAAAGCGGATTTTACTTTCCAATAATTTCATACATATGAAAAAAATTTAAAAAAAATTATAGGAAGTAAAATGAAAAAACCCAAAGACTGCTTCAAACATTAGCATACGACAGCCAACACATTGGATATACAATCATTGGTAGAAAACGTATATATATCATGTAATTTCAGTCATCAAAAATAATCTGTTAGTTCTTACAGTGCAAATATGCCAGTCTCTCTTTGATATATTTGATCATATTTTAAACATATTTGAATGTCTTATTCATCAATTCAATATACAATATATCCAATTAAGGTTAAAGCACGCTGTTCTGGGCACACACCTCAGCTATCCGGGCTGTCTGTCCAGGACAGCGGGTTAGTTGTTAATTGTTAGTGGTTAATAAGAGACAAGAGGGTGTAGTGGTCTTACACCTATCCATTGAGTCGTTAAAACTCGCTCTTGGTGGCAGCCAGTACCGGGGTGCGAACCCTGTATCTACCAGCCTCATGTCTGATAGCTTAACCACGACACCACCGAGGCCGGTACAGCAGATATAACTTTCGCGCTGCGAGTTGTTGAACACTCATTTATTCATTCATTTCATTCATTTCATTCATTCGTTCATTCGTTCGTTCATTCATTCATTCGTTTATTCGTTCGTCCGTCCGTTCGTTCGTTCATACATTCATTTATTCATTCATTCGTCCGGTTGTTCTTTCATTCATTCGTTTATTCATCCATTCATTCATTCATTCGTTTGTTAGTTCGTTACTTCGTTCATTAGTTTATAATTTATTAATTATTCATTCATTAATTTGTTCGTTTGTTCGTTGGTTCGTTCTTTCGTTCGTTCGTTCGTTCGTTCGTTCGTTCGGTCGGTCGGTCGGTCGGTCGTTCGTTCGTTCGTTCGTTCGTTCGTTCGTTCGTTCGTTCGTTCATTTACTCATTTTCTCGTGCCATATTAAATATCAACAAAAAACAACAAATAATGGTTTCCGGCGAGCGATAGGTGCCGCATTTAATATTTCATAACCTCGTGAAAATAGCTCAGATGTGTGGTTATGTCTCGTGGTGGGAAACGTACATCAGTAATCTAACCGATCGACGTCTTCCGCCCTTTACCCTTTATGAGTGGTACCAGATATATCTATACCGACAGTTACTGTTACGTACCTGGCATTACATCAACAAAAGAAACAAAAGAAAAAATGTTATTCCTTTCTCACCTAGGCTGATGCTGAAATTCTTACTTGTTTTATACATAAGACAAATTCCTTTAGTTTATGTTACGTCCAAGTGCGAATAATTGTTATACCACTTCGTGAATGGAAATATCATATGTACTAATATAGCCATAGACTCCAGGATTGAAATATATTGGACTCTGAATTCGAGATTGATACGAAGATACTATGCTGAATATGGATTTGTAGTTTTGATTTAGTTCTCTCCCCCACCCCCTTTTAACCGTCTCCATATAACACAGTAGAAATGTTTTATATTGTATATTTCGATTATTACTCCTCAGATGTACCATGTTCTTACGCGTACGTGTATGTCTCTGTGTGTGTATGCGTGTGTGAAGGAAGGAAATGTTTTATTTAACGACGCACTCAACACATTTTATTTACGGTTATATGGCGTCAGGACCACACAGATATTGAGAGAGGAAACCAGCACCATATGCACCATCCCATAGACAGGGTAGTACATACCACGGCCTTTGATATACCAGTCGTGGTGCACTGGCTGGAACGAGAAATAGCTCAATGGGCGTATGTGTGTGACAATGCAAATAGTTAAGTCTCAGAAAACTCTTGTTACGGCTCTCACTTTCATTCTGTCATTTATATCTAAATATACCCTGCGTGTGCTGTAACCACCGTGGTGCAGGGGTGTAACATTCTCTTTGAGAATGGCCAATACAGCACAAAATTGAAGTTTTGAGTAAAATTCAGTATCCGTAAAATTATGTGATATTTGTGTTTTTGCACAGTTCTTTACACTGTTTTTGTTTAAGTCTTGAATTTTTATATTGATGTTGATCATCACTTTATTTATTTGCATTACCATAGTTTGACACCCAATAGCCGATGTATTTTTCGTGCTGGGGTGTCGTTAAACATTCATTCATTCATTCATTCATTCATTCATTCATTCATTCATTCATTCATTATATCTAAATAGGGGCGGGACGTAGCCCAGTGGTAAAGCGTTCGCTTGATGCGCGATCGGTCTAGGATCGATCCCCGTCAGTAGACCCATTGGGCTATTTCTCGTTCCAGCCAGTGCACCACGACTGGTATATCAAAGGCCGTGGTATGTGTTATAGTCAAGATAGCCGAAATTCATGCCCATGACAGCGTGTATGAACCTGTCTGTCTTTATCTCCTCCCTCCCTCTCTCTCTCTCTCTCTCTGTCTGTCTGTCTGTCTGTCTGTCTGTCTGTCTGTCTGTCTCTCTCTCTCTCTCTCTCTCTCTCTCTCTCTCTCTCTCTCTCTCTCTCTCTCTCTCTCTCTCTCTCTCTCTCTCTCTCTCTCTCTCTCTCTCTCTGTATTCATGGGTTATATAATGGATTCTAGGTTTCTTGGAAGTTCGGGGTGTACACCCACCACCCTCTATCTGGATTCGCGCTTGATATGTAAACCTATGCACGTAATAACCAAACCACTTTAGACAATACATGTATACTAACGCCAGTAGTCTAACTGCACACTGCGGCTTGGCGACTGCTGGCATTTACAGAGTAATATTATGGCATGACGTTCTCATTAAAGAGAAGAAAGAAAAAAAAAACCTAACAGTGTTCATTGTCGAAACCATCAATCGGCTGAAGAAGCCATAATTCTCATAAGTTAATTTAACGACTACAAGAGAGAGGAAATCGACTAAAGATGATTTAAGTGTGAGACGCCGGAACACACAAACACGTGTTATCACCTAACCTGTAAACTGTTACCTGTTTCCAGCAACTTTATTGCTTTTCCCTTCAGCGACTGGAATATTGTGGAACAAAACACCAAGATTGTTTTGTGGAGTCCCCCCCCCCCCCCCAAAAAAAAAAAAAAAAAATCACAACCAGAGGTAAAATGGTCAATCAATGTGTTACTCCACAATATGTTTAAAAACTTAATGATGAAACAATAATCCTGATTTTAGAACATTAACAAAATATTTTTAATACAGTACGACAGCAAGACGATATCTTGAGTGTTAATTTTTCAAGAGGTAGGGGGAGGGGATGGTGGTGGCAGGGTTTGTTTCCACGCATACAATTAAGGCAATTAAGCTTACTTTCAATATTTGTTTTAATTATTTAAATTTAATTTGCGGCGCGTGGTTGTAATTTTAAGAAATACATGTACGTCCTCTCTCAAAACTTATAGAATGGTTTTATGCTTTGTATATGCTAATTTAAAAATAATAAAAACACCTCCCCTGCGGGGAATTGAACCCCGGTCTCCCGCGTGACAGGCGGGGATACTGACCACTATATTACAGAGGACACGTTATAGACCACGAAATTACAAATAGATAACAAAAAGAGTCGTTTACTTTTAGCAGTCCTTTTTTTTTTGTGAGTGTGTGTAGGGGGGGGGGGAAGGTTGAAGTGGGGGGGGGGGTACGTGTTATTACTACTTACTCTAACGAAAGTAATATTGAAAATTTTACTAACCCTGAAGTGTTGGCATTTATCCTTTTTATTTGAACAATTCATATCTGAGTCCTTTCAAATTTTACATAACGCTCGAAGTGGTGGGTGCAGGTGCCAACGTTAATGTAGCGTTACAGGGCGTGGGTGGGTGTATTTGACAGTGTTACGTAACACACGTTTCTACTAAAATCTTCTTTCTTGGGTTTTTTATTTTTTATTTTTTTTATAAACGTTCTGTCACGTCGACCTTGTTTAATGTAGGTAGCTATAGCTAGACGTAGATGAAATGCTATCTGCGCTTTTTTAAATCGCAAAAGAGTACGCCTACTTTAAAATTATATTACAGACAGGCGAGAAAACAAGCCTTTCCGTACATTTAGAGTTAATTTTGTAATTTACTGAAAAACATTCCAAATGCTAGATTTGGCCTTTTAAAAAACATCACATCTTGATGACTTGCATTAAGTGTCGATAGTAGAAACTTGGGATTAGTAAACACGGGTTAATATTCACTTGTATAGTAGTCCTATACTATAGTCTCTTACCTGTTAAAAATGCATTTTAATAATAATGTTTTAAAAATAAACAAGAACGAAATGCATTTCGCTTTATTTTGACAGCTGGAAATCTTGCATAACACATTAGTTCGCGAGAAATCGTTACTTCTATGGGAACACCCACATCGTACGATGTGTTGGTGGTCCGGGTATGCATCTTTCCAACACATAAGGCTCATGTTTTAGTTTACTCTCCCTTTAAAGCAAACTACGATGTATTTTTAAAGTAACATGTTATTCGCTGTGTCTACATTTCAGAGCCGGTTTATCCTAGTAGTACATGTAGCACGTGCTTCAGGGGGCCCCGCGGTGAAGTGTACATTTATTCCCCCCCCCCCCCGGTAATTTTTCCTCTCTCCCCCGGGGGGGGGGGGGTTGCAAAATATATACCCTAGGAAGACGGCCCCGATGTTATTTATGCTACAGGCACCGCGAATCCTGAAACCGGCTCTGCTACATTTGTGTTCCAACATTCCTGGCCGGTTTGTTTCATCAACATATTTTACGCAGTTAATGTTCGTAATAAGATTTTCCAGTGTTCGTTTCTACATGGCCTATCGTTCATCAAACTAAATATAAATAAAGTACATATTTATATTTCGATACTCACAATGACCTCACACCAATCCCTTTTACTACCCATTGTATATACAATTTATAATTTAGCAAATTTATTCTTTAACATTATTACAGGTTTCCTTTCATGCTTAAGCCTATTTAATTATTTTTTTGTTTAATTTTTTGGGAGAGGTAAACATTCCGGGTTTTTTTTTTCTTCTTTTTTTTTGGTGGGTGGGGGTCTTATTGTTACTGTTACTTTCTTAACGTGCCTATATCCGAAAGAGGTTCAGGCACGTTCGGTCTTAAAAGCCTCCAGCAGTGATAAAGCGTTCGCTTGATGCTCAATGAGCTACTTATCATTCCAGCCAGTGCACTACGACTGGTATATCAAAGGCCGTGGTATGTGCTATCCTGTCTTTGATGGTGCATATAAAGGATCCCTTGCTGCCAATGGAAAACTGTGGCTGGTTTCAACTGGCTTACTCCCATTTGGTCGAATTCCCAACTGCTAAAACAACATTAGATATGGTTCAATGATCTTACTGACATGCATGTTGTTACCTCAGTCATTATAATGAACTGTTCCAGATTATTTGGAAACCGATTATTATTGTATAGATGACATAGATATCACTTAACGCATAAAGTATGTAAATATAACAAATATCGAAATAATCCATGTATTGAATATCTGTAATTAATTAAAAACGGTCTCCAACTAAAAATGTTTTTTTCACAAAAAGCAAAAAAAATATTCAACATTTAAAATATTCATTTTTTTCAAGTACACATGCAAGTACAAATGCAGCAGTTTCTTTCAGAATGTTACACTCACAATGTCACAATCACTGCAGCTTCACGAGGTGACCAAAACTTGTATAAACATGAAGAGGCCATGTTCATTACATACACAGGTAATCAGGTAGTTGTTATATAACAGACAAGTACTTATTTTTCGACCAATTGGCATTTCGACCAATTGGGAATTCGACCAAATGGGACGACACCGTTTCCTCTCTAAGACTATATTTCAAAATTACCAAATGTTTAACAATCAATAGCCGATGATTAATAAATCAATGTGCTCCAGTGGTGTCGTTAAACAAAACAATTTTAAATTTAAAACCCCCCAGTTGCTTAACCTTTCGACTGAACATTGACACTGTTTATTATTTGGAATGTATTAGTCTTAGGGTCGGGACGTAGCTCAGTGGTACAGCGCTCGCTCGATGCGCGATCGGTGTGGGATCGATCCCCGTCGGTGGAACCATTAAGCTATTTCTTGTTCTAGCCAGTGCACCACGACTGGTATACCAAAGGCCGTGGTATGTACTACCCTGTCTGTGGGATGGTGCATATAAAAGATCCCTTGCTACTAATCGAAAAGACAGCGGGTTTCCTCTTTCAATATCTGTGTGGTCCTTAACCATATGTCTGACGCCATATGACCGTAAATAAAATGTGTTGAGTGCGTCGTTAAATAAAACATTTCCTTCCTTCCTTCCTCTCTAAGACTATATTTCAAAATTACCAAATGTTTGACATTCAATAGCCGATTACTAAATTAATGTGCTCCAGTGGTGTCGTTAAACAAAACAATTTTAAATTTTAAAATCCCCCAGTTGCTTCACCTTTCGACTGAACATTCACACTGTTTATTATTTAGAAAGTATTAGTCCTGATATGAATACTAACTTGTGAAGAAAAAAAGTTCATAACTCACTTCAGTAATTTTTTGTCATCTTTGTTGCAATCTCTAACCGTATCAGAGCCGCAGACAGTGCACCCACGACATGCTTGCTTGGATTCATGAGTCCACATTATTGGTGGACTGATTCACCAACCCACACACGTCTGCATGACATAATAACTTCTAAAATTAAGATTCGTCTGTGATAAGGACTCCAGAAGCATGTTCTGGACGCTACACTGGTTTTTGTGCCTAACGTCAAATCAACGTGATATGATAGAAGACGGTGATACCAGTGGAATAGTTTGCGAGCGCTCGGCTTCCTCAATTGTTACACGCCCCAGGAGTGAGTGGAGCCATGCACGTAAGAGTAATAAAACAGGAAAGTGTCCCAACAAGCCTTGTAACTCGCGAGGTAAGTCATAAAACAACTACACAAGTCCTACGAAATCAGCGAACATTTCCAGCGACAGGAAGCAAGCTGTAGCTCAGTGGCAGAAAGGAAAGTAACGTTTGTTTAACGACACAACTAGATCACATTGGTTTATTAATCATTGGCTACTGGATGTCAAACATTTTGTAATTCTGACATAGTTTTTGTTAATTTTGTTTAACGACACCACTAGAGCACATTGATTTATTAATCAGCAGCTATTGGATGTCCAAAATTATGGCACATAATTTTAGATTCTTGGAAGAAATCCGCATTTGTTTTTTAATTATCAGCAAGGGATGTTTTATATTGCACTTTTCCACATACATGATATCACATACCATGGCTACACCAGTCATTGGGCAATGCTGGTGATGAAAAAACACAGTCAGAGAATGTGTCCATCGAGCTGGTTCGATCATACGACCCATGGTTCTTCCGCGAGCGCTATACCAATTAACGGAATGTCGCCCCTAAACTACGGGTATGTGATGCCTAACATATTTTAATGGCAGAACACTAAATCAAAGTAATCTAGTGGTGTCGTTAACATATTGGCATTGAGGTGCCAATGGATCTCAGGATAGGTCCCCGTCAGAGGATAATCCATTTAAATTGTTAATGTTCCATATCAAATACTTCTTTTTGCCAAAAAAAATGAATGAATGAATAAATGTTTAACGATACCCCAGGACAAAAATTATTTACATTAAGAATAAAATTTATATAATTATGTTATCGAGAGTAAAAGTACCACATATGGCAACTGCAGGGTTTTTTCTCTACTCTTCTCAAACAATGCCTCATGTTGCAGTTATATGTTAGATACCTAAATAGCCGTAGATTAAACTTTATACTAAAATATAAATATTCGATTTCGTCCTCAAGCGTTTTAGTTATTTTATGTCAAGACACTTAACAGCAAAGCTTCTTTCGCAAATGTGCCTTTAATCTCGAGTAAGAAACCGGATACTTTGTTAGAAAGCAGTGTCTTAAAGTCGCGGACCTGAGTTATTAGATAGCGTAAACTATTTACGGCTATTACAACGGTTTTGGGGGGTGGTTTTTTTACCGTTAACTTACAATATATTGCTTAAAGTCTGAAGTTTGGCAAATCCAATGTATTTCTAGCGGTCTCGGTGTTTGTTGTGGCTCAAAATGTATTTCATGTGAAGCATAAAAGGTACGTACCTCGTAAAGTAGGTTCAGTGGCTTTAATTAAGCGTTATCTGGATGCAATTATACTGATGACTCACGACTCACGAATAAGCTACGCTCACGTGCAATGTCGTCATTGCAAGGAAAATAACTCCTGTTTCTTCATCAGATATTTCCATGAAACAAGGCGATTTGCCCAGGGCAGGCGCCTGTGCAGGGGACGGATTTCGGGGGTTGAACTCACCACCCCTCTGTTCAAGCAAATTTTCTCTTTTTTTAAATACATCTTCCGGAGGAGCATGTCTCGACATCCACCCCCAACCCCATCCCCATCAACTTCGCTTATAACAATCTACACCTCCCCCCTACCCGCCTACAAGACAGACGTGCATGAATCTTTAGTATGTATTTAATTATGTGTCATATGGTCAATTAGTTGTTTGATTTATTGGTTTTGTTTAATAACGAAGGATGAGGGTTGGGGCAATGGCATTTTGTATGGACAGGCTCAAGTCTACTGAAAACCCGCTGGAGCCTGATAATAAGGCACGGGCGAACCTTTTTACTCAGTATGTATCTGTTTGAAAGCGATGAACTGATTAGATAACATGCAGTCAGAAATTAGCCATTTTCCTCCAGGGAAGCTGTATTATAGTTTGTTCCAGACATCACCGCGTTGTCTGATTAAACCAGCCAATTAAACCTGACAGCCACCATTCAGAGTCTACACCAGCGGAGAACACTCGGTTAACTAATTAGTATTTACTTGCAGTCAGGACGGCAACAAAAACAATAAGCAAAGTGTAGCGCATGTTGCCAGACGTCATACATATAGGGGAGCGGGACGTTACGGTAGCCCAGCGATAAAACGTTCGCTTGATGCGCGATCGGTTTAGGATCAAGCCCCGTCGGTGGGCCCATTGGGCTATCTCTCCATCCAGCCAGTGCACCACGACTGGTGTATCAAATACCGTGGTATGTGCTATCCTGTCTGTGGGATGGTGCATAGAAAATATCCCTTGTTACTAATGAAAACAAAATGTAGCGGGTTTCCTCTTTAAGACTATATGTCTGAATTACCAAATATTTGACATCCAATAGCCAATGATTAATAAATCAATGTGCTCTAATGGTGTCGTTAAACAAAACAAACCAACATCATATGGGGACTTAGCTGCTTACGTATAAAACAAAAACAAAACAAAACCCCCGATCATTGGTTGCTTTCACATGCATTGACTATGCTGTGTGATCTCTCACCACCACTACCACCACCACCACGTAACTCTCCATTCCTGAAAAATAATGGGACTCGGCCCTAGCGGGCCTCATCTCCATTATTTTTCAGGAATGGAAAGTTACTCGGACATTCCCCTGTACATAAAAACAACAACACGTTATGATTCTTCTTTGTTTCTTCTAAAAATAAATAGTTTATTGCTCCAGAAATATGTTATGATAGTGTCAGGGTTGGTGCCCTGAATTCACTACCTTACAAAGTACATAGTAAACAATCATTACAAAATGTTAATCTACAAATAATGTACATACTAATATACTCTACAAAAAAAGTAGGGGAGTCTGAAATATTAAAACATACGTTTTGACCACAGACATCCTAGTAAAGAACGTTAAGGTCTGTTTATCACCACACCGAAACACATTCCATAGTTTGTACACGTGCGTGGGGTGTCATTCTTGATTTTGACAATTTCCAGGAAGGTCCATTAATCACTGTGGAACATTATTTCTGTCAATCTTTTTCATTCTGTTGATCATTATTGTTTTGTTTTTAGTCATTTTCATTGTTTGAATTTGAGATTTACTGATAAAAAAACCTCGTGGTATATGAGCATGTTAAAATTACCCGCAACCGCAACCAATTTGACATTCTTTCTTTCTTTACTTATATTCGTGCTTGTATCCAATTAGCCCGAGTACTCTGACTGTAAGATAGCTAGACGGACATTTGGACGGTTATCAGCCCGAGTACTCCGACTGTAAGATAGCTAGATGGACATTTGGACGGTTATCAACCCGAGTACTCTGACTTTAAGTGGACTAGACGGACATTTGGACGGTTATCAGCCCGAGTACTCTGACTGTAAGAGAGCTAGACAGACATTTGGACGGTTATCAGCCCGAGTACTCTGACTGTAAGAGAGCTAGACAGACATTTGGACGGTTATCAGCCCGAGTACTCTGATTGTAAGAGAACTAGACGGACATTTGGACGGTTATCAGTCCGAGTACTCTGACAGTAAGAGAGCTAGACGGACATTTGGACGGTTATCAGCCCGAGTACTCTGACTAAGAGAGCTAGACGGACATTTGGATGGTTATCAGCCCGAGTACTCTGACTGTAAGAGAGCTAGTCGGATATTTGGACGGTTATTAACTCGGAGTACTTTGACTGTAAGAGAGCTAGACGGACATTTGGACGGTTATTAGCCCGAGTACTCTGACTGTAAGAGAGCTAGACGGACATTTGGACGGTTATTAACTCGAGTACTCTGACTGTAAGAGAGCTAGATAGACATTTGGACGGTTATCAGCCCGAGTACTCTGACTGTAAGAGCTAGTCGGACATTTGGACTGCTATAACGCTCTCATTACAGCGTCATAACCGTCCAAATGTCCATCTAGCTCTCTTACAGTCAGAGTACTCGGGCTGATGACCGTCCAAATGTCCGTCTAGCTCTCTTACAGTCAGAGTGCTGGGGTTAATATCCAATTAAAGTTCAAGCACGCTGTCCTGGGCTCACACCTCAGCTATCTGCCAGGACAGTGGGTTAGTTGTCAGTAGTTTAAAGATTTTTCTACGTGACCTCCCGCGTAGCGCGCGTCATACGTGTGACGTGTATCTAGGTCAGGGAAATCCATTTGCACGGGCGTAGTAGAAAATGTATATGCAATTAACAGGGAAGCAATAAACATTAAGATAATGGGTTAAAGGACGTTATGAAACCAAAATATAATTTTGTTATTCATATATTTATATGAAATTATTCATGCAAAGCTGACATGTTTTTAAGTCCCAAATCTACCACTGTTTCATAGAACAGATATAAAATTTTCCTTGAATCAAATAGTGCAAACTTTTCTCGTCGACACCAACTATGTGTGCGCAACAACACGTTTGTTTGTTTAACGACACCACTAGAGCACATTGAATTATTAATCATCGGTTATTGGATGTCAAACATTTGGTAATTCTGACACTATAAAGTAAAAAGTAAAGTTTGTTTTATTTAACGACGCCACTAGAGCACATTGATTTTTTAAATCTGATCACCGGCTATTGGACGTTAAACATATGGTCATTCTGACACTGTTTTGTTTTTAGAGGAAACCCGCCGTCGCCACATAGGCTACTGTTTTACCATAGGCAGCAAGGGATCTTTTATTTGCACTTCCCACAGGCAGGATAGCACAAACCATGTCCTTTGTTGAACCAGTTATGGATCACTGGTCGGTGCAAGTGGTTTACACCTACCCAATGAGCCTTGCGGAGCACTCACTCAGGGTTTGGAGTCGGTATCTGGATTAAAAATCCAATGACTCGACTGGGATCCGAACCCAGTGCCTACCAGCCTGTAGTCCGATGGCTTAACCACTGCGCCACTGAGGCCGGTCTCTGACATTATAGTCATAGAGGAAACCCGCTACATTTCCCCCATTAGTAGCAAGGGATCTTTTATATGCACCATCCCAAAGACAGGATAGCACATACCACGACCTTTGATATATACAAGTCGCGGTGCACTGGCTGGAACGACGAGAAATAACCCAATGGGCCCACCGACGGGAGTCGATCCCAAACCTACCGCACATCAAGCGAGCACGTTACCACTGGGGTACGTCTCGCCCCCGTGTCCGGAAGACGTTTAACGGTGGCGGTCGCTCTAGAATTAATCCCCGTCTGTGGGCCCATTGTGCTATTTCCCGTTCCAGCCAGTGCTCTATAACTGGTGTAATAAAGGCCGTGGTATGTACTATCTTGTCTGTGGAATGGTGTTTATAAAAGATCCCTTGCGGCTAATTTAAAAGAGTAGCCCATGAAGTGGCGACAGCGGGTTTCCTCTCTCAGTATCTGTGTGGTCCTTAACCATTATGTCCGACACCATATAACAGTAAATAAATAGAGAATAATACATGAGTGGCCGTTAGATACCATTTATCTCACAGCGAGTTGTTTCAAAATGTATCTAACGAGCAAAAGCGAGTTTGATACTTTTTAAACAACGAGTTGTGAGATAAATGGTATCTAACGGACACGAATGTATTATTCTATTTCTTACATATCCTCAAAAACAGGATTTAAGCAAATTTTAACATCTTTTCTCACTAAAAGTTATTTACAGCCGTTGCATTTGAAGCTGACTTACGCGTCACAGACACATGAATGTCGGGTTAACTTTACGTCACAGTCTAATCGATTTCCATCGTGTAATATTTTATTGGATGTATGGCATTGGTGACCTGGTCATCACCTAGGAACAGCCAGTCGTATGTCTTGAAATTGTTAATACACGTAAATGTGTAAACCAAAAAATAACGCATGGTGTTCTCACCAACGGGTGTGTAAGAAAATGCGTCGAGTTCGTCGTTAAAAGATACATTTCGTTCCTTCTTACGTTTCACGGAAGTTTCGCATTAAGAAATCTTAAAG